>NW_027185698.1:4738859-4774505 GCF_028583685.1 Petaurus breviceps papuanus
AAATAATGAAGATGAATTTCTTGGGTGGTTTGTAAGGTGGGTGAAGAGAAAATTTCATAAAATGTTTTGTGTGATGATTTCTTCAGCATCTATCTTTCTCTTCTCAAAGTGGTGACTTGTAATGAAATACATTTATAGTGTGTTTAAGAAATTTTCTTCACTTAATAGTCCTGCTTTGTAGCATGTAATATAAGTAGTTTCTATATAGGATAGGTAACATGGAATCCTTGCAAAGAATTATTCTTGGAATCGTATTTCGAGTTCTAGCTAGAAATAACAGTTATTTCACTTTTCTGAAGTTCTGTAAAATGAAAGGATCTTTAATCTTTCTGTGTCATGGGCCTCTTTGGCAGTCTGGTGAAATCTGCATGTTCTTTCTCAGAATAATGTTAAATAAACAAAATAAATCACTTAGAATTACAAAGAAGACTAATTCTATTGAAATTTATTTATTTTCAAAATACATTTTAAAAGTTTATGAAGCATCAGTTAAGAAGTTCTGGGACCCTTTCTTCTTTCAATATTTTACAAAATTTGGAATAAAGAAGCTAGAGATATGTATTAGGACATTTTTTCATTGTGCATTTCATAGGGTAAAAAGGTGAAACATGAATTGGCTTTCTTTATTGTATTTATCAAACAAACAAAATCATAATATTTCAAATGGTTTATCTACTGCTTTGGGCTCTCTAAATGACCAGAATGAGTAGACTAGGGGTATCAAATTCAAATTGGAAAGTATTCCTGCAGCCATACTTTGATTTAGAAAATCATAAATTAACATTATCTGTATGATATTGTATTTTTACTTTGCTACACATTTCCTAGTTATGTTTTATTCTGTTTTAGGACACACTAAGTAGCTTGGGTCCATTAGTTTGACTCCTCTGGGGTAGACTACTTGGTAATTTGAATTGATCACTAAGAAAAATGAGAAAATTAAACTTTACTGAAACATGATAGATTCTGTACTTCTAAATTAATAGACTATAGGTGTAGCCATACTTATATTTTGTGGTGTCATTTAGTTTTGTTTAAGAGCAATGGCTGTTCTTGTACAAGGGATAAAGATTTCTGAAATGTATTTATATTTCCTTCTATTGGAAAAATCAACTAGGGCTTTCATGCCCATCATCTTGAATCCAATTTTATTTTTTAATTTAATTGAGGCATATCTATCTTGTTTTTGACAGGGAGTACTGTGGGATACATAGAACTAGAAAACTCTGGCCATGTAAGGGGCTTATTTTAGTTACAAACCAGGAAGAGATTCAACATCTCCATGGCCTGCCAGAAAGAGAACTAGCTTTCCAGGTTCAGCAAACATTAGAGCCTTCCAAAAGCACTAGATAACATATGCCAGCATCTGTGGATAATGCAAAAAAAAGGTGATTTCACATAAGCTAAATCTGCAAAGATAGCTAGAAAAATATTGACAGTAAAATTAGCATATGAGAACAGCTCTTGCATATTGAATAATAAATAATTTTTGGGTTATGCAATATTTATACTCATGTTTCCTGTAAAGTAACTAAAAATGGTTTAGTTATTGAAATCCTATTCAATCACTGAGGCAAATGCTCTCTCATTACCTTAGGGAGAAAATTCGATTCCAGCTACCTTCAGTCTCCCATTTACTGCTATAGTGGTCCCATATAAGTAAGTACCTAAGGGTAGAATATGATGCTCGCCAGCAATCACCCAATATGAATGGCCCCTAGTGACTCTTTATTACATAACTGTTCTCCAAAGCCCTATTACAAGGATCCGAGCATTCTTACTGCCTGAAATGCTAATAAAAGCCCTGGGTATCATTATAATCAAATGGTATTGATTAAGCACCCACATGTTCACTCCAGCTGAGATGATTTCCTTTTTCTGCAACACAGGAAATGCAGTGTGATATAAGACTCTTCTAATTTAAAAAGGAATACACTTTTCCTCATCTGATGGGAATACCACATTTCTATTCTTTCCTTTTCTCCTCAGTAGGAGAGCACAGTGTTATCACTGCTTTCAGAAGGTCCTCAGCATGGTATTACAATAATATGAATTAGTCAGTTTCTGAGGGAAATCCTATACAATTTGTAACAATAAAGATCAGAAAGTCTCTGATAAATGTTTTAGAATTAGAGATCCTGTTAGTGTTAACTGATCTTCCCCTAAAGTTTCACATTGGTCCAATCCTACATGGAATAAGATATTTCCATCTGGATGTCCTCTTGCCAATTCAAGAAAATCATGGATAAAAGCTTCACCACACTCCCATTAGCCCCTCTTTCCCAACTTCCTTAATATTTCTCCAAGTCCTCAATCATGAAGCAACACTTCACTTGTTTCTTCCTGTTATCATGTGTAACCAATAGATTGTGGGTTGGAACAACAAGAATTATGGTGTGTCTGTGTCCATGCATGTGCTGGGCACAATGGAGGGAGGAAAGGATGATATAACAGAAGTAGAAATATTCTAACCTCTTCATTTTACAAATGAGGAAACTGAAGCCCACGGAAGTAATGATACTTGCCCAATATGATCCAAGGTTTTGAATCAAGGTCCTTTGACTCCTGAGCCAATGTTCTTTCCACTGTTCTACACGTAGCTACTTCTAGAGTCTGAATCCATATCACCTCTTGCCTAGACGATTTCATTAAGTCTCCTATTTAGTCTGATCATATCAACCACTTCATCTGCTTCTCACTCCACATCTACCCTCAAATGGCATGCACTCTGTCACTATACTACATGACATAAAACATGAAACAATAAATGTACAGGATGAGTGCTGAAGTGCATGGTGTATCATTTGTGCTGTGAGATTTCAAGAGGAGAGAAATCTGAGAGGAAAAATAATTAGAGAAGGCAATAGGGAGGAACTGGGGTTTGAGCTTAGCCAGGAAGATTGCCCCAGTAGATGCTCCTTCTTACTTTATGAATCAGAATATTGCTTCTTTCTTTATAGTAGTTCCCATGTATATCTTACTCATTTCATATATGTGTGTCTGTGGATACACATATGTATATATATATTCATATATGTATATATGTGTATATTTCACTAGAAATCCTGATTTCATCACCATATTAATCATTGAAATTATCATTGTTATCACCTTGAACGTTTGATAGCGAAAATACCTGGATTCAAATCCTCACTAGCAATACAAAACCCTTGGGAAATCAATTAGCATCTCTGTGCCTTAACTTTCTTAACTATGAAATGTGGAAGTTGTACTTAGATGACATCAAAGTCTTCTTCCAGAACTAAATCTGTGTATTTTGATTCCAAATTTAGTTCACAGATTCATAGTTATAAAATTGCAGAATTGGAGAAAACCTGAGATATCATCTCATTTAACATATGGCCAAAGGATGAATCCTATTTATAACATCCCCTCAAAAGTAGTTAAATGGCTTTTGCCTGACAATCTCCACTGATAAGAAACTCCCTACCAACTAAGGCAGCCCACTCCATTTTGGAACATCCCTGAATGTTACTGAAATAGAACATTTTCTTTGCGTTGGCTCCAACTTGTCTTTCCAGGTTTATTCATTATTCCCCTTAATGCCCTTTTTGGTCCTTCTGAACCTGCATTCTTACTGTCTTGCTGTCCATCTTCTGTCTTTGCGTTTTTCATAACTTGTCACCTATATCTTATTTCTAATCCTTTCTCTTCTCCACCTTTTATAACCATTCATTTCCTTTAAAACTCAGTTCAAGTGCCACCTTTTACATGAGGCCTTATGATATTTGATCTTTTTACAGCTTTTGATGTTGCTGACCACCTCCTCTTCCTGAACACTCTTTTCTCTGTTTTTTTTTTTCCCACCCAGAACTCAGCTGATTTTTCTCCTGCCTGCCTGATTTTCCTGTCTCATTTGCTAGATCCTTATCCATGTCATGGCCACTGACTGAGGATCTGTTTCAAGGATCTATCCTGGACCTTGACCTTTTTTCTTTTTATATTTTCTACTTTGTTGAGCTTCTGCTGGCTCACTAATTCTCCTTATGCAGATGATGCCCAGACTTACACATTTAACACCTAATCTTCAGTTTTGCATCCCATATGACTTACTGGACATTTTAAGCTAAATGTCTCATAGGTACCTCAAAATCAATATTTGCAAAACAAAATTTCTTTATCCCCAAACACCTCATTCTTCTGAATTTTCCTGATACTGTTGAGGGCACCACAATCTTTTCAGTGACCCAGGTTTATAACCTCAGTGTTATCCCCAACTACTTAATCATATGATTTACTAACCAGTTGCCAATTAGTGTTATTTCTGTCTCCTCATTTCCTCTTCTGTCCACTGCTAGGATAAACAGAAAATAAGTATATAGTTAGGATCAAACTCGGTGACTCTCTATTCTAATCCCTTCATTTTACAAATAAGGAAGCTGAAGTCCAGGGAAGTAATGTTATTTGACCAATGTGATCCAAGGTTTTGAATCAAGGTCCTTTGACTCCTGAGCCAATGTTCTTTCCCCTGTTCCACACATAGCTATTTCTATAGTCCAAATCCATATCACCTCTTGCCTAGATGATTTCATTAGTCTCCTGTTTAGTCTGATTATGGTCTGGTCATGTAAATCCCTTCATCCACTTCTTATTCACTCCAGTAATTCTCTATTAAGTTTAGTATCAAATATAAACTTCTCAGTTTGGTATTTCTTAAGCTCTTCAGAATCTGGCCATATTCTGTTGTTCCAATTTTCCAATATGTCACTCCTCTCCACACATTCTAAGTTTCAGCTATCCCAGCCTAGACACAACATTCCTTTGCACCTTTGCACTAGATGTCCCACATGTTGGAATGTTCCTTCTATTCACTGGGTTTTTTTTTGCCTTTTGGAGGGCAATTGGGGTTAAGCGACTTGCCCAAAGTTACACAGCTGGTACATTTTAAGTGCCTGAGGTTGGATTTGAACTCAGGTCCTCCTGACTCCAGAGCCAGTGCTCTATTCACTGCACCACTTAGCCACCCCCTCTTCACTTCTTAGACTACTTTACTTCCTCCAACTCTCAGATCAAGATCTACCCTCTGAAAGAGGCTTTTCTCCAATACCTGAGGTCCTACTACCTTTCCTTCTAAGTTGATACTATATACTTTGTCCATATCTTCTTGTGTGTAAACACACACACATAATACATACATACATCCATATATACATACACACATATGCATTTGGGTAGGGACTATCTTTTTATTTTTCTATATCCCAAATATTCTCCCCAGAATATAAAACAGTAAATATTTAATATACACCTGCTGATTGGTTGATTACATGATTGACCTGCCTCCACCCCAAATGTTGTTTCCTTCTCCTTAAAATTACCTTATATTTATCTTGTATAGGTTTTGCAAACTACTTAACCATAACATATCATATCCCCTGATAGAATGTGAGCTTTTTAAGAATGGACACTTTAAAAAAATTGTCACTTTATACCCAGTTCCTAACAGTTTTGGCACTTGGTAGACACTTAATAAATATTTATTAATTTATTAGTTATATTGAGACAAAATTAGCCTATCTAAATGTTTATTGGAGGCATCTAGGTGGCATAAAAGATAGAATACTGGCCCTGAAGTCAGGGAGACTGGTTCGAATCTGGTTTGAATCTGACCTGAGACACTTACTAACTGTGTGACCTAGGGGAAGTCACTTAACCCTGCTTGCTTTAGTTTTCTCATCTTTAAAATGAGCTGGAGAAGGAAATGGCAAACCACCCTAGTATCTTTGCCAAGATAACCCCAAATAGGGTCATGATGTCAGTCATAGAATATTACCAAAATGACCAAACAAAAACCAGTATAACAACAGAATTTTCACTCATTGGTACTAGCTTGGTTCTCCAGGGACAAACAAAATAAGTCAGTGATTCTTCCCTGTGGGAGCTATTCAATATCTGAAGTCAGTTACCATGTTTCTCTTTGTCATTAAAGTAATAAATTCAAAGATTTGAGTTCAAATCCAGCTTCATATATTCACTAGCTGTGTGACCTTGAGCAAGTCACTTCACCTGTCTGAGTCACTTTAGACAGGTGTAAAGTGAGGATAGTAATACCAACTCCATCCCAGGGTTGTTGTAACAATAAAATGAGGTAATAATTGAAAATACTTTATAGAGGGGGTGGAGCCAAGATGGTGGAATGGAAGCAGTAACTTTTCTAAGTTCCTCAGTGAATCCCATCACTAAACTTTAAAAAGTGAATCTGAATGTATTTTGGGGTAACAGAATCCACTGGGAGACAGAGCCTGGCAGAATCCAGCCCAGGAAAGTGCCCACATGGGTCAGGGCAGGGGGAGCACAGAGCATGTGGGGTCTGCACCAGAGCAGACTAGAGAGCAGACTACAGCAGAAAGAGAAGGAACCCCAGCCAGCAGAGTCACCCACCCCAAGGGCAATTCATAGCCATCTCACCAGCATCTCACCACAGGACAGGAGGATCCCTCGGAGCTGGATAAGAGAAAGCACAGGGCCTGCAGCAGAGACAGAAGCTTCTCCTGGCACTATCAGCCCACAGCTTGGAAATTTAAAAGTCACCTGCCTGATTTTCCAGGGGCCAGGATGGCAAAGTAAACTCTAGCTGCTCCAATTCCCCCTCCCTGTCCTATAAAACCCAGAGATAAATGTCCCACAGAGAGTAAAATCCTGAAATAGTTGAAATAGCCTCAGACTTAGGAGTCATGGAGAAAGGGTGTAAATGAGGCAGTAAGGAGTCTAAAGAGAAGAGCGGGAGGGATCCCAACAAGATTTACCTCACCTGACCAGCAAAAGTCTGCCTGAGCTGTAGCCCAGGGGCATAGAAGCAGAAATCTGAAGAGGCCAGACCACCACTCCTCCACAGATTACTTTGTGAGCCTCGGGGTAACTCAGGGGAAACACTGAGAGTCCTGGCCTTGGCTTCAATCTAGACACCCAGAAGCTACAGCACACAAAGCCAACAATGAGGCATCTAGCTCCCAGCCTGAGAAGCCTGAGTCAGAGCCCACTGTATTCAAGGAGCAGACATACACTTTAAAGGACAGGAAATAGGAGATTACAATGGGCCAGAAGCAACTCACAAAGGCAAGACCAAAGACAATAGAATCCTATTATTCTGAAAGAGAAGAATCACTTTCAGGAGACACCATGGACTCTGTATCCACACCTGAGACCACGGATAGAAATATGAACTGGTCTAAACCCAAAAAGCATTCTTGGATGAGCTCAAGAAAGATTAAAAAACCCAAATTAGAGAGGTAGAGGATAAATTTAAATCTACAGTGACCAAATTGGAAAAAAGTCTCACTGAAGAAAACAAATCCTTATAAAGTAAAATTTGTGAACTAATTGGAGAAAATACTTCCCTAAAAAAGGACCTTCAAAAACTAACCAAAGTAAATAATTCACTAAAAATTAGAATCAGTCAAATCGAAGCTCAGGACTCTATGATGCACCAAGAGTCAATCAAAGAAAACATTAATATTGAAAAATTGGAAGAAAGTGTAAAATATCTCACTGGAAAAACAACTGACCTGAAGAACAGATCCAGGAGAGATGAATTAAGAACTATTGGTCTACTGGAAAGCCATGATGAAAGAAGCAGCCTGGATAACATCCTCCAAGAGATTGTCAAAAAAAACTGTCCTGAAGTCCTAGAATCAGAAGGTAAAATGGTTATTGAAAGAATTCAATAGTCTTCTCCTGAAAGACATCCCAAATTGAAAACTTCAAGAAAGATAGTAGGGAAATTCCAGCATTACAAGATTAAGGAGAAAATATTACAAGCAGCAAAAAAGAAAAATTCAAATATCATGGAACTACAGCCAGGATTACACAGGACCTAGCAGCTTCTACATTAAATGATCAGAGGGATTGGAATTTGATAGTTTGTAAGGCAAAAGAGCTAGGATTGCAACCAAGGATTAACTACCTGGCAAAACTGAGCATAATCTTTCAGGCAAGGAGATGGTCATTTAATGAAATAAGGGACTTCCAGACTTTCCTGATGAAAAAGTCAGAGCTCAATGGAAAATATGATCTTCAATTACAAGACTCAAGAAAAACATAAATAGGTAAACAAGAAAAACACACACACATACATACATGCACACATGCACATAACTGGGCATGCAATAAGAGCAAACTGTTCACATCCCTATATAATAAGTTGATAACTGTCAATATTGAAATTTATATGATTATAATGACCTTTAAAATGGATATACATAGATAGAGAGTGTGGGCATAAATGAACTAATCTGATGATAAAAAAAACTTATTAAGGGGTTCAAAGGGACTGTAATGGGATAAAAGGAAAGGATGGGGCAGAAAAGGTAAATTATGCCATATGCAGAGGCATAAAAACATACTATAGTAGAAGGGAAGGAAAGAGGGAAAGCAACATCATTGAACATTACTCTCACTGGTCCTGGTTCAAAAAGGCCAACATAATCAGCAAAGTTTAACATTCTAACATGAAAGGACACAAAAACTCATTAAATAGAGGGAAAGGAGGGAGGGAGAGGAGCACTGTATGAAATTTACTATCATTGTTTTGGGGTCAAGGGGGCATAACATACTCAATAAGTATAAAAATCTATTGTGTCCTATAAGTAGTAGGAGGCTGAGGGGGGTGGGATAAGAAGTGGTGATTAGAAGGTAGGGAAATAGTAGTAAGGGGAGAGGGTAGGTAAAGAAGGGGGGTCACAGGGAGGGAACACTGAGGGAGGTAGTGATCAAAAGGAAAACCCTTAAGGTGGGGAAGGGAGAAGGAAGAAACAAAACCATAAACAGGGAAGAGAATAGGATGGAGGGAAAGGGACAGATAGTAATCATTACTGTGAATGTGGATGGGATGAATTCTCCAAGAAAACAGAGGCAGACAGCAGAATGGATTAAAAATCACAATCCTACAATATGCTGTCAACAAGAAACACATTTGAAACAAAGGGATACACACAGGGTAAAGGTTAAAGGCTGGAGTAGAATATATTATGCTTCAGCTAAATTTAAAAAAGCAGGGGGTAGCAATCCTTATCTCAGACAAAGCTAAGGCAAAAATAGATCTAAGTAAAAGATAGAAGGAAGGAAACTGTATCCGGCTAAAAGGCACCATTGAGAATGAAGCAGTATCGTTACTTAACATATACCGTATGCACCAAATGGTATAGCATCCAAATTCCTAGAGGAGAAGTTAAGGAAATCAGAGGAAGAAACAGATAGCAACACTATACTAGTGGGGGATCTTAATCTCGCCCTTTCTGAACTTGATAAATCTAACCTCAAAATAAACAAGAAAGAAGTTAAGGAGGTGAATAGAATTTCAGAGAGACTAGATATGATAGATCTCTGGAGAAAACTGAATGGGGATAAAAAGGAATATACTTTCTTCTCAGTGGTTCATGGCTCATACTCAAAAATTGACCATGTACTAGGGCATAAAAACCTCACAATTCAGAACAGAAAGGCAGAAATATTAAATGCATCCTATTCAGATCATGATGCAATAAAAATCATATGAAATAAAGGGCCATGGAAAGATAGAATAAAAACTAATTGGAAATTAAACAATTTAATCCTGAAGAATGAGTGGGTCAAACAAGAAATCATAGAAACAATCAGTAACTTCATTCAAGAGAATGACAATAATGAGACAGCATACCAAAATTTGTGGGATGCAGCAAAGGCAGTTAGTTCTTAGGGGAAGTTTTATATCTCTAAGTGCATACATGTATAAATTAGAGAAAATGGAGGTCAATGAATTGGGTATGCAATTGAAAAAAGCTAGAAAAAGAACAAATTGAAAACAGCCAATTAAATACTAAATTAGAAATAATGAAAACCAAAGGAGATATTAATAAAATTGAAATTAAGAAAAGTATTGAATTAATCAATAAAACTAAGAGGTAGTTTTATGAAAAAAAAAAAACAATAAAATTGATAGACCCTAGTCAATATGATAAAAAAAGAAAGAAGAAAACCAGATTATGAGTATCAAAAATGAAAAGGGTGAATCTACCTCCAATGAAGAGGAAATTAAAACAATAATTAGGAATTATTTTGCCATGCATACACATAAATTTGACAATCTTAGGGAAATGGATGAATATTTCCAAAAATATGTTGCCCAGATTAACTGAAGAGGAAGTAAATTACTTAAATAACCCCACCTCAGAAAAAGAAATCTAACAAGTCATCAGAGAACTCCCTAGGAAAAAATCTCCAGGGCTAGATGGATTTACTAGTGAATTCTATCAAACATTTAAGAACAATTGATCACCCATCTTATTAAATCTGGTCCTCTAAATGTTAGCAGTAACAATTAGAGAAGAAAAATAAATCAGAGGAATCAAATTAGGCAAAGAAGAGACCAAGCTATCACTCTTTGCAGATGATATGATGATATACTTAGAGAATTCTAGAGAATCAAGTAAAAAACTACTTGAGACAATAAATAAATTTGTCAAAGTTGCAGGATATAAAATAAACCCCCATAAATCCTTGGCATTCTGGTATATTTCTAATGAAATTCAACAGCAAGAGATAGAAAGAGAAATCCCATTTAAAGTTACTGTAGACATTATAAAATATTTGGGAATCTACCTACCAAAACAAACCCAGGACCAATATGAACACAACTACAAAACACTTTTCACACAAAAAAAGTCAGATTTATCTAATTGGAAATAAATAAATTGCTCATGGCTGGGTTGAACTAATATAATAAAAATGACAATGTTACCTAAATCAAATTATATATTTAGTGCCATACCAATCAATTTACCAAAAAACTATAGAGCTAGAAAAAATAGTAACAAAATTTGTTTGGAAGAACAAAAGGTCCAGAGTATCAAGGGAATTAATGAAAAGAAATGTTAGGGAAGGTGGACTAGCTATTCTAGATTTTAATCTGGATTATAAAGCAGCAGTCATCAATACTACTTGGTACTGGCTGAGGAAGAGTGTATTGGATCAATGGATAGATTGGGTACATGAGACTCAGCCATCAATGACTATAGTAATCTACTGTTTGATAAACCCAAAGACCCCAGTTTTAGAGATAAGAAGTCACTATTTTACAAAAACTTCTGGGAAAACTGGAATGTAGTATGGCAGAAACTGGGCATAGACCATTATCTAACACCATATACCAAAATCAAGTCTAAATGGGTGCATGATCTAGGTATAAAGACTGATACTGTAAGCAATCTGGGAAAGCAAGGAATAGTTTACCTGTCAGATTTGTGGAGAGGGGAAGATTTTATGACCAAACAAGAATCAGAGAGCATTATAAAATGCAATATGGATAATTTTGATTGCATTAAATTGAAAAGCTTCTGTACAAACAAAGCCAATGTAACCAAGATTAGATGGAAAGTGGAAAATTGGGAAAGAATTTTTACAACCTATATCTCTGATAAAGGACTCATTTCTAAAATATACAAGAGAATTTAGTCAAATCTATAAGAATACAAGTTATTCCCCAATTGATAAATGGTCAAAGGATATGAACAGGCAGTTTTCAGAGGAAGAAATTAAAGATATCTATAAGCATATGAAAAAATGCTCTAAATCACCATTGATTAGAAAAATGCAAATCAAAACAACTTAGGTACCACATCTCACCAGTCAGACTGGCTAAGATGACAAAACAGGAAAATGACAAATGCTGGAGAGGATGTAGAAAAATTGGAACACTAATGCATTGCTGGTGGAGTTGTGAACTGATTCAATCGTTCTGGAGAGCAATCTGGAATTATGCCCAAAGGGCTTTAAGTAATTTCATACCCTTTGACCCAGCAATACCACTTCTAGGGTTGTATCCTAAAGAGATCATAGAAGAGGGAGGAAGGTGTATATGTACGAAAATATTTATAGCAGCTCTTTTAATGGTGGCAAAGAACTTGAAATCTAGGGGGTGCCCATCAATTGAGGAATGGCTGAACAAGTTGTGGTATATGCATGTAATGGAATACTATTGTGCTATAAGAAAGGAGGAGCAGATGGACTTCATGTTTACCTGGAGAGGCTTATACAAACTGATGCTAAGTGAGAAGAGTGGAACCAGGAGAAATTTGTACACAATTACAGACACAAAGTATGTGTGATGACCAGCTTTGATAGACTGGTCTCTTCTCAGCAATGCAAGGTTATAAGTCAACCCTAAAATAGTCATGATGGAGAGAGAGTCTACATCCAGGGAAGAACTAGAAAGAACTGAGTTTAAATCCAGATTGGAGCAAAGTACCTGCTCTTTATCTTTTTAAATTTTGCTTCATCTTTCCCACTGTTCTTTCCATCTGATACAATCTTTCTTTATAACCTAAGTAATGTCTAATGTGAAAGTATTTGCACATCCTATACTTGATTGTATGCCACCATGGGGGGTAAGGGGCAGGGGAGGGAGAGAAAATTAGAAACTCAAGGAATTGCGGAACCGAATCTTGTAAACTAAAAATAAATAAACAAATTAGTAAAGGCCAATTTATTTTAAATGAAGGCAAAAAAAAGAAAATACTTAATATACATTAAAATATTCTAATTATCATCATCACATCCATCATCTCTGATGTCCAGGTGAAACATTTCTAGTTCTTTCAACTGAAACTTGTATGGCTTCTTTTTGTATGTCCTCATTATTCTAATCAACCTCCTCTGAACATCATCTGACTTGTCAGTGTCTATGATAAAATGTGGTTCTTAGAACTGGGCATATGACTCTATCTTCTCTGACCAATTTAGTATACAGAGGCATTGATTACCAAAACATCTCAAATCAACAAATTCTTATTTAATTCCTACTATATACTAAGCACTGTGTATAAAACCATCATGTATAGCTCTTTCTTCTTAAACTAGGAGTAGGACATAACCTATACATATATGAGAGAATATCATATAGAATATCAATATGATTTTTCATTACCCATAATAATGTGAGGAAGCCTAACAGGAAAGATGTCAATTGACCTTGAGGAAAGCAAATAATGTCCTTTTTGAATTGAATGCTCCTTACTTCCAAAATGGAGATGATTTGCCAGTCCTGCTATGTTATTAAATTGTTATGAAAATCAAATGAGAAAATTCATGGGAAAAAAATTTGAAAGTTGTGACGCCCCATACAGATGTGAGGTGACAGTGATGATGATGACTCATTGTGCGAGGGCTGTCTGATGGTAAGATGATGGCCTACCTGATGATCTCTCTAAGTGCTTCTGATGAGTATGACTATTATTGCTGTAATCAAAATTATTCAGGAAAGCATCCAAGAAATGATCTAGCGATTATAGAGTTAATAAAGTGAAAATCTTGTCAAATATACCTATCTGTAAACATCTGAGTGTTGATTCAAGTATTTTTAAACTATTTCATGTTTGTGAATTTTCTTTATGTATGTTGTAAACGTATGTTGAATCAAGGGAACATATTTGATACAGGTTATCCCAAAAGTCTTAGTGCAGTTTTTAAACTTGTAGCTTAAATGTGGTGTTTCGGCAAATCTTTTAGTTCTTGTTTTTCCCCTTCTGTAAAGGCCATATGAAACTACGGTTATTGATAAGCATGGAATTTAAAAAAAACCTTAATTGCTACAAAATTTTAAAAATATGTATTTTCTCTTTCATTTATATTTAATATAATGCAGCACAATGTTCCAAGATAGGCCTATTTGTCTTTCTTTTTGAGGGTTGATGTAATAATTTATGAAAACAAAACATTATTTCTTAAATATGTACATACACTCTGAGCTCCTACAACTTTGAATTAATAGGTGCATGTAATTACTCTCTACATAATTATGAAATTCACTCCAAATGGAAAGGTTTGTGTATAATTAATGGAACAGCAGGCATGGAACCCTTAAATGACAGTGACACGGTACCTTAGAGGGTGAGTATGCTTCTGGTATCTTTCTATAAAGCAACAACTTCTGTGTCCCATGTGGCTCATGTTCTGGCGCTCATGGATCATCCAATCTGTTCATTTTTCAACCTTTGAGTGTCTGTGATTTCATCATTCCCAAGGAAGGGGGACATCTTAGATGAGGTCCTTAGTTGCCTGGGACCAGATTCTTTTGTTGAAAATCACCTTAGCTTGTTTTTGTATTTTTGATGGGAATTAATGGCCTAAATAACAGTTATGATAAAAATCATACAATTCCCCTTTCTATTGCTCAGCTTTTCCCTAGAGTCAGCAGCAGAAAGCAGTTTATTTGGAAGGTTAGATCGAGCTTTCAAGGTTGACTGACCTGTTTTCTTCAAACAATGGGGCTAGGGAAAACCCTAAGCACTCTCTGAGGTGTTAAGTTTTCATCTGGTAGTATCAAAACATCAGGATTTTTAATGAACCTTTGCTTGCCTTAAAAAAAAATAAAGAATAGGGGAGATATAAAGTTAAAGTGCCATCTAAGATCATTCTTCCTCCCCCTGCTTCTACTGCTCATCTTGTCCATTATTTCCCTTCCTCTTATATATCTCATCCTGCCAGGTTTGGTACGTGCTGCACTTTGCACCATTAGTGCTATTGAAATTGAGAGACTTCTTCAATCTTTATTTGTCAGGAGGAGAGGTGGGATGAAGTGGCAGGAGAATAAATAAGGGAACTGACATTAATGCAGCCAACAAGGAGAGGATAAACATTGAAGTTTTCAAAGTAAGTAACATAATATATATAGATATAAATTAGAATCGAGGGGGAAAAGACTTCTTAGGACAGGGTCACATTTTATTGTTTCAAAGCAGAAAATATATAGCAACTTGTGTACTCTTGGGACCTTTAAGTGCTCAAGTCTGATAAATGTGCATTGAAATTCAGTTAATCATAATAAGACCCAGAACTTTTTATATAAGCATCACTGGTATTATGCAGCTTATTAATTACACAAATTCTGCAACTTTTTCCATTCTGAAAATGTCAAAAATTTTGAGAAGCTCAAATGGCATTTAAGGTTGATATATTTGGGGACTGTTTTATTCAATCATGTTACAGCATTTTGCACACATAAATTACTATTCCCAATATTGCATGAACAGCACCAGGAATCTGATCTTATTCTCTGCAGCCAAGAAATGTAATGGTATCAAGCTTATACGTGATTTTTTCTACACTTATTTGTTATTTTAGCAAATACCATTTTATAAATACCAGAATGGCACATGCACCTAAAATTATCTATATTCACTCGAGAACATGGTTGTTAAAATATGTTCAAGTATGCAATATGATTTTGCATTAGAAATGTATATGCATATCTGGAAATGAATGTATTTAGCAAAATACACATGTGAGCCAGATTTAAGGATGAAATTAATCTGGGAGTATATTTGAAAATCTCATTTGAATATAAGTGCAGCTAGTTAAGAATGGTCACATTGGTTTTATTTAAACTCGGAACTTTGGCTAGACCCAGTTTCACCCAATGCTACTTTCAACATACTTCAATTGGGGATTGATCTTTATTTGAAAGGCATTTTTGTGGATAAGGTTTACATAAAAACTGAAGTGTAGCCTCAGAAAGTTTGCCATAAGGTGGCCTGCAATATTGTGGAATGATAGAAACCACACAACTTTCTCAGATCCTGCCTGAGAAGAACTGAAAGGATCTCATTTGAAATTGTCCATTGAAACAGACTCAGAGGATAACACCATAGTGAGGTTCTTATGGATTCACAAAGTATCATAGTTCTGATTATTTTCCTCCTTATCTGTACCTTAGTCACTCAATATAGTTCAAGAAGTTGTATAGATTAACTCTTTCAGCCAACTGGAAAAGAATGTAGTGGTATTAATAGCATTAGACATGTCAATGTTATCTTATGATTATTCATAACTGGGCATATATTTTTTTTCATTTAATCCTCACAACAATCCAACTACTTGAAAATATTGTTACCCCAAATGTATAGACAAGTAAATCAGAGGCTCACAGGTGAACTGACTTGCCTAAGGTCACTTAGCTAGTAAATGGTTGAAGGACCCTAATTCACATGTAAATATGAGACCATTTCAATTTCCATTATACCAGAACTTAACACAGTGCCTGAAATATAGTAGATACTTATTTATTGATTGAATGATTAGATATTGTATATCTGCCTTTTTGTACAAAGGTGACTATTTCATATAAATGTAATTCAGCATATTTTAAAGTTTTAATGCATGAAAAAGTGAAATGTAAAATGAAAGAAAATATTACTAAATTTTCTACTTCAGGATTTGTGTCAGTCATCAATTTCTCATCATGTTTACAAAAGCATATTTTTAGTCTTATAAGGTTCCTGTTCATGCTTTATTTTCTATACTACTTAAATCATTCCCTAGTATATAGTTTACATTTAGAGATGAACTAATACTTTGAGTACTGTTAAATTATCATTTGTGCCCGTCAAATAGAATTTGTCAAGTCACAGGTTAGGAATGAACTATTATAATGATTCCTTAAATTTCCTGCACACAGTATTCTCTACACATCCATATACATAAGCATTCTATAAATTTTCTTGCCTAGATGCTTTTAGTGATACATTTGATGTATCTATGACCTTATGTATCTGAATACTTCCATTCCCACATTTTCCTCCTTTGTGGCTATATTTCTTCATACTTTTTTCTCATTTTTCAAATGCTTTATTAACTTCTGTTTTACATCACTCATTTCCGCCAGATTTTGAGTTACAAATTTTCTCCCTGTTTTTCCCCTACCAACCACCCCAAAATAGCAGTCCCACAGGATATCCCCTCCTCCAATCTGCTCTCTCCCATATTTTCTCTGATAGCCTTTAGACTTTTCCAGTAGGATATGGTGGATCTCTATACCCCACTCCCTGTATACCTTATTTCCCAATTACATGTAAAATAGTATTAACAATAGTATATGTATATATATATATATGTATATATATATACACACATATATATGTATATATTAAACATTTGATTTTAAAACTTTGAATTGCAGATTCATTCCCTTCCTCCCTTGTCACCCACCCTTACTGAGAAGATAAGCAGTTCAGTATAGTTTGTACATGTGTAGCTAATGCAAAATATTAACATAGTAGATATATTGTAAAAGACTGACTATATTTCCCTCCCTCCTATCCCACCTCCCACTTGTTCTATTCTCTATTTTGATCCCATACCTTTTCAAAAGTGAATGCGTCCAACTTCCCTCCCCCCCCGCCTGCCCTCCCTTCCATCATCCCCCCTCTCATTCCCTTTCCCCCTATTCTCCTGTAGGGTGAGATACCATATTTAGGATGTATTTCATTCCCTCCTCAAGCCAAATTCAATAAGAATAAGGTTGACCCATTCCATTTTGCCTTCCTATTCTTTCCCTCCATTGTAAGCATTTTCCTTTGCCTCTTCTATATGAGATAGTTTACCCCATTCTGTCTCTCCCCATGCCCTCTCATTACATTCCTCTCTCACCTCTTAATTTCACCTTTAAAGTATCATACCTTCCTTTTAACTTGGTCCTGTGCCCTCTATCTATGTATACCTGTAAACATATATGCATACATTCAGATATGTATTCATATGCCCATATACCCTCATATATAGACACACATAAATATATACATATATACACATATATGTATATATATTCCCTTCAACTATTTTCCTACTGAGAAAAGTTTAATCAGTTACAAATTTTGTTTTTCTATGTAGGAATGTTAATAGTTCAACTTTGATAAGTTCCTTATGATTTCTTTTCCCTGTTTACCTTCTAAAGCTTCTCTTGCTTCTTGTATCTGAATGTCAAATTTTCTATTCTACTCTGGTTTTTTTTCATGAAGAATGCTTGAAAGTCCTCTATTCCACTGAATGACCATATTTTCCCTGAAACATGATACTCAGTTTTGCTGAATAGGTGATTCTTGGTTTTAATCCCACCTCCTTTGACCTCCAGAATATCACATTCCAAGCCCTTTGATCCCTCAGTGTAGAAGCTGCCAGATCCCGTGTTATCCTGATTTTGTTTCCACAATATTCAAATTGTTTCTTCCTGGTTGCTTGTAATATTCTCTCCTTGATCTGGGAATTTCAGAACCTGGCTATAATATTTCTAAGAGTTTTCTTCTGCCGATCTTTTTCAGGAGGTGATCAGTGGATTCTTTCAACCTCTATTTTGCCCTCTGGTTCTAAAACATCAGGGCAGTTTTCTTTGAGAACTTCCTGGAGGATGATTTCTAGGTTCTTTCTTTGATCATGGCTTTCAGGTAGTCCAATAATTTTTAAATTATATCTCCTGGATCTATTTTCCAGGTCAGTGGTTTTTCCCATGAGATATTTCACATTGCCTTCTATTCTTTCCTTTGTTTGGATCTGTTTAACAGCATCTTGATTTCTCAGAAAGTTATTAGCTTCCATTTGCTCCAATCTAATTCTGAAGGAATGATTCTCGTCAGTGAGCTTTTGAAATTTTTTTTCCCATCTGGCAAATTCGGCTTTTTAAAGGCATTCTTCTCCTTATTGCCTTTTTGAGCCTGTTTTGCCATTTGAGTTAGTCTATTTTTAAGGTGTTATTTTCCTCAGTCAGGCTGTTGACTCTCATTTCTTAATGTTCTTGTGTCATTCTCATTTCTCTTCCCAATTTTTCCTCCACTTCTCTTATCTGCTTCTTAAGGTCCTCTATGGGCTGTAAGCAGCTCATATTTTCTTTTGATGCTTTTGGTGCAGGAGTTCTGACTTCACTGTCTTCCTCCTGTTCCATGCTTTGCTCCTTTTTGTCCCCAAAATAGGAGTCTAATGTTGGATTCTTCTGTTTGTTTAGTTTCCTTTGCCTGGCCATTTTGCCACTCAATTACTTGACTTTTAGGCTTTTTGCCACAGTATGACTCTGCTACCGGACAGGGGAGCTTTGTACCACATGCTGGAAGTTTTCTCAGCTGTTCGAGGTATTAGTTGGGTGCCCTTGCTGAAGCCTCCACACGCTCTGCCAAGCTGGACACCCACCCAACGACCTCCACCCTAGACTGCAATCCAGATCTAAGCAGGTTAAAGCAAGAGTTATTACCTCTCACACTGGTCACTTGGTCCCCCTACACTTTGCAGGCCAAGAGCTGAAGCTGCCACGTGGGGGCAGCCATAGCTTCTCACCCTGGGGGCAAAAGCCAATGCACTCCCAACTACTGGGTCCCAAAGTCCACAGTGCACTGACCTCTAACTTTGTACTTAGCATCTATGTGTTGATAAATCAGGAAATAGCCACAGCTGCTGCTGATCTGGAGTCCTTCCAACTGGCAGCTGGTTAGACCCGCCTGGGCTCCACTCCCAGAGCACTGCACTGGCTGATTCCTACCGGCCTGCTGGGCTGTCCTCAGTTAGCTTCTCTGTGTAATTTTGTGGGTTCTGTAGCTACAAAGTTTGTTCAGAGTTCCCTTTTACATGAATTGGGGAAGGTGCAAGCTGGAGACGTGGAAGTCCTGTTTCTTACTCTGCCATCTTGACTCCACCCCCTCTCTTCATACATTTTCCATAGAAAGGTAAATAAAAACTCCAGTCTTTAGTTTCTTTACTATTCATGGATAGTAATGTACAATGTAGATTACCCATCTCTGCTCATAGTCAGTCTAACTCCAATCGCTGTCATGCATTTTGTCAATCTAATTATTTTTTTGTTTCACAAACTCATTGGTAATATGCTTCAACCAACTCCCACCCACCTCATACTTATCCATTTTTGTGATCTGAGATTAGACCTCATTTCTTCAGAGACTGCGATATTTCATGAATCATAGACAGAAGAATACTGATGACAAAAAGCAGGGGTTATTTTTTAGAAGATGTTTGGTTCCATTAAGGAGATTGTGCAATTCCCCAAAGGAAATCCAGTCTGCTCACCTCCTATTCATTGTTCATTGTCAATTTTCAATATCTTCCCAGGATACATATGATTTAGGAATATTTCTGTGGGCAGTCTATAAGACTGAATATGTTACTTTAGACACTCAAATTCATTTTTGTCATCTCCCAGTCCCTCATGGAACTTGTTCTCTAATTCCTCCAAGATCCAATAAAGTCCTCTTTTCAAAATTTGAAGATCTTTATAACCTGTCCCCTTCCTTTCTACCTTTCCACTCTACTTTCATTTTATTTCCTCTCTTGTATTCTATAATCTAGATCCAGTAGACTATTTACTATTCCTGACATATGACACTCTATCTTCCGCTTACCTGGCTGTTTTTTTAAATTTTAACTCTGAATTGATTCTTTAAAAAAATATTGCAATTACTTCTCAACAATCTTCCCAAATAGGCATCCTCTTTTGTATTAAAGCTAGCCAGTTAAGTCAAACATAATAACACTCTGACCATGTTAATAGCACATTTGTACAACCAAACCCATAGCTTGCCTCTTATCTGCTGAGAAGAAGGGGAAAATGTCTCATCTGTGCTCTGGAATCATAGTTACCAGTTAGCAAGCATTCATTTTTTCAAATATTCAATAATTAATTATTGAATAATAAATTAAGCACTTACTATTTTCCAGATACTTTGGTAAACACTGAGCATACAAAGAAGGGCAAAAAACAGTCTCCATTCTCAAGGAGTCCAAAGCTAAAGGATGATGCAAACTACATAATACATATATGTGTCTATATATAGATATAAATAGTTGTTTCACTTGTGTCCAACACTTCATGGCCCTATTTGGGGTTTTCTTGGCAAAGAAACTGGAGTGGTTTGCCATTTCCTTCTCCAGATCATTGTGTATGTGAGGAAACTGAGGCAAACAGGGTTAAGCAACTTGCCTGGGGTCACACAGCTAGTAAATATCTGAGCCCAGATTTGAACTCGGAAAGATGAGACTTTTGACTCCAGGCCTGGCTCTCTATCTACTGTGCCCTCTAGTTGCCCTATAGATAGATAGATAGATAGATAGATAGATAGATAGATAGATAGATAGATAGATAGATAGATACATACATACATACACACATACATACATATATACATACATACACACATTTAATGCATATACACACAAGTACACAGTACACACACATGTGAATATTGAGATGGAAGAAACTATTATTAAGGATGACTGAGAATGACTTTGCAAAAAGTGGGATTTTACCTGAGACCTAATGAAGCCAAGAGGCAGAAGTGAGAAGGAAGAATATTCTAAGTAAGATCAAGGAGGGCAATGTCACTGGATCCTGGAGAAGGGTAACATGTTTCTGCAGATTAGAAAAGTATGCAAGGGTCAAGTTTTGATTGGTCAACAACAGGTATTCTTCATTTTTTTTTGATGTGGGTAGTTAAGCCAAAATCTTTTGAGTGATGATAGATCTCATTTAGGATGCGCTGTAGTGTTTTTGGATTTGATGTAGTTACAAAATGTTACCTGCAAGAGCCCAAGGTGGAGTACATAACCATATGCAAAGAATCCCTCTTCAATTTGAACTCATCACTAGACATACTCTACAATGGTGGCATCCATCTATAGTGTCAAAACCTTTGTCTGATTTATGCCACACTGGATAAATATCAGAGTTTTGTTGAATAAAGATGTACCTGTTTTTTATGGATTTTCAAGGATATGTGTATGATTTTGATATGTAGAGATTTCTTTTTGAAGGCAAGCCCTTAAGGAATTATGTTGTTTTACCAAGATGAATGTTTTTTGTAGTCAAGAAATAAGCAAAATTGGATTGTGCATATTCAATACATTTTGGTTAATTTTATGGCTGGTGCAGTTCTGTCCTTCTCTAGAATGTTGTTTGTGAAAGCTTCTATCAGCCATGTTAGTTCATTTGTCTTGTTTTAATAGACTCAAATAGGTACTGTGAACTTTTCATTGACCATCATAAAGAGAGATGTTACACGAATTGAGTATTATTTATTTGGTGTCTAGTTCAATTATTTTCTAGAAAGCATCTCCACTTTGATGACATTGATAAGGTTACCAAAAAAAATGCTCAAGGATCTTATTGTAAATGACCAAAAGAGTACCATTAGTTTGACAATAATGTGAAAAGTTTTCTATGTAAATATGATTTCTGATGAATTAGTAGAATTTACTCAACCTGTATGCATTCTGGAAAGGACTGAAGGCACAGTTAGAGACAAAAGTAAGAGCCATCCCTGTCTTCCTGAGTAACCTTGAGCAAATCACTTAACATTTCTGTGCTTCACTTTCCTCATCTCTTAAAAGAAAATATTAGCATTCTCACTCCTTGGTTGTTAAGCAACCAGCAACCTTCTTCCATGAGAGCTTTCTAGAAAGTAGCTTTCAGTTTTGTTTTTGGTCACTCTTTATTCTGTTATCTTTGTATACATTTTTAAAAGTTTAGTTTGGAGACAAAAAGGACTGAGTGACCACCAACACTAACTCATCCCCACAGCTAGTTTCAAGAATGTGTTGGAATATTACTATTAAATGGCTATAAACTACTTTCAACTCATAGAAAATCCTCAAACTTTTGTCAGCTATATATTTTCCACTTTGAGCTGCTTCTGCATTCTTCATTAAAATTTTCCCCTTGAGTGCTTTCCCCCCACCCTTCCAGAAAATATTACCATATAATAAATGGGGCATGTTTTTGCATAGAAACTGATTATGATGAAATTATGCTGAAATAAATTGGAGATAATGTATAAAATGATGATGTGAATGTTGGATCCTCATGACTAAGTGAGGTTATAGAATATCAGAGGCTAAGGAGCAAATGAGCTCACTGCCTCAGGAGCCCAATTCCATCTCCTCTTTTTAATGTTTAAGAAATAGCAATTTCATCAAATTTGCCAGCAAAAATGTGCACTACAGCATTTAAATAAGAAAATAGCTCAGCGGGATTATTATTGTTTTTAAAGATCCATGCACTTGTTCCATGTTTTCAAAGTACTGTGAGTCAGCTTTTCAAATGGGCAGTGAATTAGATTCTCAGTCACAGGATTTTCAGTAAATAACATCTGTTGAAGAAGTGCCTTTTGATCTTTTCTAGAAGTGATTTTGAGGTAGACTCTATTTTGTGTACATTCTGCCTAGTTCTCTAAGAAACATGAATAATTGTGGTAGGTATAGATACAGATGCTAGCAGGGGAAAGGAATCACATTCAATTGTGTCTAAATTAAGTTTTTACTACAATTCTGCTGCTTAGAGTACCTTCAATCTTCCCTATAAGTGCCAAGGAGACTCTCTAGCCAAGTTCCACATTAATTCCTAGTATTCCTATGCTGAGATTTTTCAACAAGGAGCATAGCCTTTTGTAGCTAATTCCACTTTGATTTAATTATAAACTGATGACAATCTGCTTCAGTGGTTTAGGTGCAGACCTGCCTAAAGGCAGGAAGAGAGAGAAAATAACTTTCTCATTTCCATTCTAGGTCTTTATGATGCCAAATCTATGAGAACTGAAAAAAAAGAAAAACAATTCATAGTGTAGACACAAAACATGAATGTCTCATTGATGTCCCCTTAAATTGTAGGATATTAAATAAAGTGCAATATCATCAGCAAAGATTCTCTCAACTAGACTAAAACCAAGGTAATGATTTGACAGTTTTCTCTCACAACAAGGAAGAAAAGATATGTTAAGAATGTGCTAGAGGATTCCTATGATGATTTATACTATTTTAGCTCTTTCTCATAAGAGAGATTGGAAGAGTGCAGGATACTTAGGAAGCTGAAAATTTAGGTTGGATTCCTGAAAAAAAAATGTTTCATATCTATAGTATCTTAAGGCTTGCAAAACATTTTTTCATAAGTTATCCCATTCATTCTTCACAACAACATTGAAAGATTGATGACCTACCTCATTTTACAGAAGAAGAAACAAGTCTGGGAAAGGGTAAGTGACTTGCCCAGGGTCCATAATAAATATCTGAGGTAGAATTCTATCTCAAGGCTTGCTGACTATGAATCTGATGCTCTGTTAACTGTGGCACACCTCTTTTTTCTTCTATGAGTAAGACAGAAGATTGACAAGAACACAGTGAATCCTGTTGTCTACAATGGTACACAGTTTAGAAATGATAAATGATAAAAGTTGCCAGGACATCATTCTAATATTCCAGTGTACAATTATAGTAAGTCCTTTAATGTTATACATTATGGTCTCAATTTTGGTATTGCTGTCTTCTCTGCTCCATTTTACTTTTATGAGAAACCTAAAGTATCCCTGAACCATGGGGAGTTGAGGGTGCAAGGCTGAAAAAAAAACAAATTATTTAGATCCTGACAGTCTTTTGCTTTTTGGTGAAATGAAGCTCTTGAACTGATTTCCAAAGGATCAAAGTTGGTAATAAGTCACATAACAAGAGATTCAAGTATATTCTAATCTGAAATAAAGTAGGGGCTTGAGACAGAAATTTTAAAACTATGTTCAAAATCAGACTAAAAACTTAGCTAGCTCCCTATTCTATATTCCAAGAGAGATTTGCCCTTGGAAATTAAAGCAGTTCTAAAGATAGAGAAAAAAAATGTAGCTAAGTCTCTGGGAGCTCACAGATACCTCTCCTTATGATGATAAAGCAGCCAGGGTTTTTCCTTAGTCTGATAGTTGGGTTGTTAAGGACCTTCTTTTCTGACTGAAATTGCTGAAGCTTCATCATGTAGAAGCTAAAAGAGAGATGGCTGAACCCCCTTCTCTA
Organism: Petaurus breviceps papuanus; assembly: GCF_028583685.1. Taxonomy (NCBI): domain Eukaryota; kingdom Metazoa; phylum Chordata; class Mammalia; order Diprotodontia; family Petauridae; genus Petaurus; species Petaurus breviceps. The sequence goes on from NW_027185698.1 coordinate 4,763,448, forward strand.
ATGAGGAGGAAGTAGCATTTCAGTTCATCACAACAGCTGAAGCAAGAGTCTAGTAGCACAGGAAAGCTACAGAATCACATGCCCAGGTGAAGTGCCAAGGGCAGAACAAGAGCTCAGGGGAGCAATTTTGAGCAGAGAGAAAAATCCAGAGGGCAAAGCCCAGAGGATAGGAGCCGCCAGTTATATAATGACAGTATCTGAAAATAAGGATGGAGGTTGTGTTCTAGCATTAGAGTCATGTGTTGCCCCTCTCTGCATATATCCTGGAGACACGTGTTATCTAAAGGTAGGGTCCTTTGCATATGTTTTCTAGATTTCAAGGTGTGTCCATAGAGGCTGATGAATTATGATTTTAAGTGCACTCAGGCCCATTCACTTCCATGAGTCTAGGTAGCTTGTCTTAGAAGACTCATGTGAAAGTGACATGCCCCAAGGTGCTACACATAGAACATTACAGCTGGAAGGAAACAGGAGAGAGAGAAAAGAATGCCATATCTTTGCTTGTTTTTATTACAAATGGCTTTGATATAAATAGACTTAGTGGCTCTAGGCTGGAGGTGATTGACAGAGCTAGCTGGGTCCCATGAAGGGTTTTGGGAAGCTATTTCTTCAAAGCAATAGTTAGTTTAATGGGGCAACTCACTATAGACATCTTTAGTTTTTCTCACTACACTGTTCCAGCTACCGAAGAGCTAGGAGTTAGGGAAAAGACACTTTTATTAAATACGTTTGTGGAGGAAAATTTTAGTTACTATACAAATCCCAGACAACAGCAGCAGCAGCAACAGCAATAGCCACAAAGATACCCTGCTTGCCACACCCCTAAATATGATACAAGGTCAAACTCTGGATCATCACAAAACTCTCCATGGGAACATTCATTAGAGCATTGAAACTTGCTTTAGCTGAAGATCTATGAATTTCTAACCCCCTACTAAGGAGTATTTAAGCAAATTAACAAAAGTCAATATGGCCTATGATTGTGTATTATGAAGAGTCTTAGAAGACTCTGAGAAAAGGTTTTATAAAGTTAATAAAATTATTTTGAGGTCACTCACACTTCATAAATTCAGTCATGATCCTGTACCACCCCCTCCTCTTCCTAGAATCCCAAGCTAAGAATTCTTTTTTACCTTTGCCCTGTCAATCATCAGGTATTTATTAAGGTTACTTTGTGCAAGGCATTGTGCTAGACATTGAGAATACAAAAACATGTAAAAAGAAAAACAAACTTTGTCCTCATGGAGCTTATGTTCAAATTGTGGAAGACAGAACCCAAAAGGAAGTGAAAAGGGGGTTGGGATATGAGAGTAGAGGGGGCTAGGTGGAGGGCAAAATACTTCTTCATCTGCTAGTATGTAATTGGCCAGTAGAGGTAAGAGGGATTCTGCCTTTTGCTTAGCTAACTCTGTCTAAGAACTGGGTTAAACTGTTTAAAGGTTAAAAAAGGAAAGAACTTGCAAAGCTCTGATTGGAAGTGCAATGAGTAGACTCAACAGTGGATCAGAACATTTTGGGATTATTGAAAGCTCTCCAGATCCCCCAGCCTGAGTAGTCCCTGAGATTCTGGAACAATACAGCATTCAATGCCTCCAAGAAAGCATAAGAAAGACCTGATAGGACAAAAGATCTTCCCAGAAGTGTGCAGAACCCAATCCTTATATGAAGTCCCAAGTCACGATGTAGGCTGGAAGAATGAATAAACGACAGGAAGAAGAAGAATCCTACCATCAAGAGTTATGACAGTAATCCAATTGTCTAAAATTAGAAGAGAAGAAATAAATAAGGGAAAAATCTTTGCAAGAAGGTTTTTTTATGATAAAAGCCTTATTGATAAGATGTATTGGCAACTGATTCAAATTTCTACAAATGAGAATTGTTTGCCATCTGATAAATGGTCAAAAGATAAGAATGAACAATTTTCAGAGAAAGAAATCCAAACTATGAGCAGGCACATGGAAAAAAATGCTCTAAATAACTAATAACTAAAACTATAATTTAAATGAACTATGAGGTATATATACCTATAAGATTTTATTTATACCATCTTATAACTATCAGATTGTCAAAAATGATAAAAAAATCAAAATGACAGATGCTGGAGAGACTATGGGAAAAGCACTATTGATAGAACTGTGAATTGGTCCAGCTATTCTGGAGATCAATCTAGTACGATGCACAAAAAATTACTTATTAGTGCATACTAGCTACTAGGTCTCTACCCAAAACTGATCAAAGAAAGAGGAAAAGGACTAGCTGCAAAAAATATTTATAGCAGTTCTTTTTGTGATGGCAAAGGATTGGAAACTTAGTAGGTGGCCATCATTTGGGGAATGGCTGAACAAGATATGTAAGAAGTGATTAAGGACATGATTTCAGAGAAACTTGTGAACATTTTTATGAATTGATTCAAAGTGAAATGAGTAGAACCAGGAGAGCTAATTGTACTATAACAACAGTGTAAATACAAACAAGTTTAAAAAAATTAGGAACTCGGGTCAACCCAATGGTGATGACCAATCACAATTCCAGAGAACTCCTAATTAAGCATGCCACTCACTTCCAGATAGATGTATTCAATGAAGAATGAGACAACGTATTTTGCTTCATTATACATGTTTATTATTAATGTTGTTTTTTGCTTTCTTAATGGGGGAGGGATAGAGAGAATATGAACCTGCAAATAAAATAAAATTGAGTTTAAAAAGAGACATCATTGTTAATTTTGGAGAAAACAGTTTTAGCTTTTGGAAGGTAGATTGCAAAGACTTGAGGAGTGAGTAAAAGGAAAGCTTTTTTTCTGCTAGAAGTTTAAAAATGGAGGAACTCTATAGTATTATAGCTTGATGAGGTTATAGGGTTTAGTAAAGGGTTTTTTAAGTATGGGAAAATTTGTACATATTGAGGATAGTAGGGAAGGAATCAGTAGATAAAGAATTTTTAAATTAGAGCATGATGTTGGGGGTATTCTTCTGGAGATAGATCAGAGGATATAGGATCTTGGGCATGTGTGGAAGGGATTACCTAGGCAAGGAGAAGGTGTTTCTCACCTATCAGAGACTGGGGGAAACGCTATAAAAAAGTACATACCCTTCGACCCAGGAATACCACTTCTAGGTCTGTATCCTGGGATCATAAAAATGGGAAAAGGACCCACACATACAAAATATTTATAGCAGCTCTTTTTGTGGTGGCCAATCATTGAAAATTGAGTGGAGGCCCATCAATTGGGGAATGACTGAACTAGTTGTGGTATATGAATGTAATGGAATACTATTATTCCATAAGAAATGATGAGCAGGCAGACTTCTGAAAAACCTGGAAAGATATACATGAACTGATGCTGAGTGAAGTGAGGCAGAACCAGGACAACAGTTTTCATAGTAACAACCACATTGTGTGATGACTAACTTTGATGGACTTAGCTCTAATTAGCAATGCAAGGATCTAAGCCAACTCCAAAAAACTTATGATGGAAAATGTTATCTGCTTACTATGAATATATATGTAGAGCCTATATCCAATTGTATGCCATCTTGGAATGGGGGAAGGGGTGGAAAGGGGAGAACATTTGGAACTCAAAATCTTATGAAAGATAATGTTGAAAATTATAAAAATAATATTTGAAATAGAAAGAAGGGGTGAATAGAAACTACTGACCAATGTTTCAACTTTCTTAGTAAAGAACAGGAAATCTTTAGTTAAGGAGTTTAGGGGAAGGGAAGGTGTATGAGGCTTGAGGTCAGAAGGCTGGGAATAGCTTCTATGAGGAATAGAATATACAATCAATTAGGAAGAAATAAATGAATTACTTTGCCATATTAAGGGTCTAGTTGACTTTAGATAACCAGGACACAAGTAGAATCAGTAGAGAGAAGTTACTGGGAGGAACTTTTCGAATGAATATTATGAAAAACTTTCTTACACTTACATCTATGTAAGGAAACAACTAAATGCCTATTGAAAAGATGACCAGCCCTACACTAAAGTATTCAAACAAAAGAGGGGTAGACATTTGTCAGGAATTTTCTAGAGAAAATTCTTGTATGAGTTGGGACATTGAATTAGATGACTTCTTAGTTTCCTTAAGATGTAAGAGCCAATGATTTTATTACACTGACATCACAATCACTGGCCTGTCCTTGAGAATTAAACATTTGTTTGTACATGGGAATTATCTTTATTAATTATCCAATTGAATTTCTACTTTTAGTAAATGCCACATTACACAGTAGGGCAATGTCAGAGAGGAGCCTTGACTGGGGAACACGTGTCAGTGCAAGGAGAATCCTGTTGTGTGTTTAATAACTACAAAAGACTTGAGCTGTTAGTGTTAGAGGGCATTTTTCTATCACGCAGTAGGTGCCCCATATGAGGATAAAATGAATTGGGCAATCTGTATATAATTAATCAACTTTTCCAGGGCAAAGCTTCCTGATACAAACTGAAAAGTTGCTAGATAGGAAATATGGACAAGAAAATATTGACAATCTAGGTGATTTTTTAAAGCCCATTCAAGGCTTCAACCTATAGCACATTTCAAAAACAAGTTATTTACTGAGACTGATAGACCCTTAACTTCCATTTAAACTGTAGGTATCTTGTATGTGAATTTCTATTCGCATATTGTCTCTCCTACTAGAATGTCAGCTCTTGAGATCAGGAATCACATTTTTGCCTCTTTCCCCCATAAACTCTGGATTTAGCCCAATACTGGTACATAGTAAATACTTAAGAAATACATGCTGACTAACCATTATCTGTCATCCCATCTCTACTTCTGTAGTTATGGTTCTACCCTTCACCAAACCTTTGACTAACATGAACAAATATAAACATTTGACATAGCCTTTTTCACCAATCTGCACAGACCACTGAAGGAGAGAAATAATAATTATAGTGTTTACTAATCATTTTCAGACTTATAGAACTACTTCTGGAATAGCAGCATGACTTCTTGGAGGGCAAATCTCTATATTCCAATTGAATACCCCCAAATATCCCTGAGAATTCAAAAATGAAACAGTGAATTTTCACAGACGAAACAGTTACCCACAATTGCCCAACATAACATTGATCCATAAAAATTTAAGAACAGCATTTTAAAATCATAGTGCCCAACAGGATACTCATCATCTCCAAACCACATAGAAAGTAAAGCTTTCAAAACAGACACTTTGGAGAAAAAATCTAAATCATATGGCAACAGAACGTTGTACATAATATCCTCATTCCCTTAGCTACTTGAATTGTTTCAAGAAGGTTTTCCATGATCCTACAGAAAATGATTATATTACTTGATACAATTATTCTATTATAAAGTAGTCACTTTACCCATATGCAAACAACATAAAATATTAAATATTAAAAACAACAAGATAATAATTTGTAGGTGTAAAGAGGATAGAGCACTGGATTGGGAATCAGGAAGACTCATCTTCATGAGTTCAAATGCAGCTTCAGACACTTACTAACTGTTTGACCCTGGGCAAGTCGTGTGACTTGTTACCCTGTCTCTTAACCTCTAATCCTATTAGTCTCACTTTCCTCTGTAAAATGAGCTGGAGAAGGAAATGGCAAAGCAATCCAGTATCAATGCCAAGAAAACCCCAAATGGGATCATGAAGAGTCAGACATGACTAAATAACAATCAATACATATGATTTATAAATCAGTACACATGTATTGATGAGTATCTTTGTATTTATATTTTAGATTTATATTTTATATTTTATTTATATTTTTATCTATTTTATATTTATCTTTTTATATCTTATATATTTTTCTCTCTCCTTTTGGCTTAATACTTTCCTCTATGACTTCTCATTTTTACTGGTTTGGTTCTTTAACCTAGTTTTTATTGTCTACACACCAATGTTTATCATATTGTCTCCTTTTCCTAGGAGGAACAGTTGCTAATAATGAAGCAGCAGTGATCTATCCCTCCTGAACCCAGCTGCTGCCCATGAACCCCTGACTTCATTCTAGTTAGTTACAAAATGTGAGAATCCAAAGGAAGCCAGAGTGGAAAATGCGGGCACAATAATTCAGTTCCAAATGATATATGAGGGCAGTGAATAAGATGAGGTCAATTAAGTAGAGTATCTGAAAATCCTTCAGAATGAGCGTCATTGTGATTTGAAAATTAGAAAGAAAACATTTACTATTAGATCCTTTCACAAAACTCCATATTTTAGCCAAACCAGACTACTGGTGTTACATAAATTTGGTATTCCATCTCTCATCACCTCCATGCTTCTGAAAAGGTTGTTTACCCTAAGCTTTAAATTCACTCTTACCTGCCTTGTATCTCTTTGATTCTACACAAGTACCTGAGGACCATCTTCTCACACATTCTTTTCTCCATCTTCCCATCCCCTGCCCCCAGGAAACTGAACTCCTTTTTGAGGAACTCTTTAGGTCAGCAGCCAATACCATTTATTTGCAGAAATATTTTGTTCCACCAATATCATGTTTCATAATAATACTTCTACTGTTGAATAAGTCTGTGAGTTTTGCACAGGAAGGAATAGTAGAAGCCATTGATTCCAAACCCCCCAGTTTATAGATGAGGCTTAGAGTGGTGAAATGATATTTTTCAAGGTCACATATGTATCATGTTCACTCAATGTGGTCCTCAGATGTCACCTGACCCAGTGGTATATCCCTGACTACTTCCACCAGTCAGATGCTGCAAGAGAATATAAGACTTCAGCATCAAAATCCTATTCTTACTCTATTGGTGAGAAATATGGCACTAACCGGGAATTTGCTTTAAAAAAAATCCAAGACTGTTTATTATTTTACAGTTATTTTATGCCATGCATTCATGAAGAACTGGATCCATTAACCCAGATTCCTTGCCTTTGCTCTCATGAAGTGAGCTTCTCTAGCCAGAGAGCATACTGCTTCTTCATTTGAATTCAATTGCCTTTTTCCTTGGCTTCCTTTTACTTGCCATTATCTTTCATATGATTCAGAAAGCTATATCTGCTCTTACACTTTTAATGTGCTATAGAAACACATTAATCCTCTTATGGAGAATCTTGCCCTTAACCTTTTTGTTTACAAGAATTCTTACAATATGTTGGTCATCATTATAAACCTATTTACTCTTGTCATACTTACATTTATGATGTGTTCACTGATTTGAACCATGCCCCTATTCATTTTTGTATATAATTTATTTATTTTCAGTTTTCAACATTCACTTCCACAAGATTTTGAATTCCAAATTTTCTCCCTATCTCTCCCCTCCCCCCATCCCAGGGCAGCATGCACCCCAAACAACTCTTCCACCAATTTGCCCTCCCTTCTACCACCCTTCTCCTTCTTCAATCCCCCTCTCCTCTATCTTCCTATAGGGCAAGATAGATTTCTAGAGCCCATTGCATGTACTTCCCAGTTGCATGCAAAGACAATTTTTAACATTCATTTTTAAAGCTTTGAGTTCCACATTTTCTCCCTTCCTTCCTCCTTCCCCACCCACTCTCATTGAGAAAGCAGGCAATTCAATATAGGTCATACATGTGTAGCCATGCAAAACACTTCCATAACAGTCATGTTGCAAAAGACTAACCACATTTCCTTCTATCCTGTCTTGCCCTCCATTTATTCCATTCTCTCCCTTGACCTGTCCCCTGTGATAGTGTTTGCTTCTGATTACCCCTTAGTCCAATCTGCTGATCCCCCCTGCCTTCCTCCAGGATAACATAGATTTCCATGCCCAAATGAATGTGTGTTACATATATGTGTGTATGTATGTGTGGGCATATATATGCACGTATATGTATGTATATAAATATAGATAGATATGTATATAGATAGATATAGATAGATATTTTTCATTCTTTTGGTTTTGTTTTATAATTTCCTGATTTCTCATAAAGTCATTAGTTTCCATTTGTTCCATTCTAATTTTTAAGGAATTATTTTATTCAGTGAACTTTTCCATTTGCCAATTTCTGCTTTTAAAGGCATTCTTCTCCTCATTGGCTTTTTTGACCTCTTTTGCCATTTGGGTTAGTCTATTTTTAAAGATCTCATGAGTTACAAACATCATCTTTCTATGTAGGAATGTAAAGAGTTCAACTTTAATGAGTCCCATATGGCTTCTCTTTCCTGTTTACCTCCCCATATTTCTCTTAATTCTTGTATTTGAAAGTCAGATTTTCTCTTCGGCTCTGATCTTTTCAATAAGAATTCTTGGAAGTCCTCTATTTCATTGAAATTCTGTTTTCCCCCTGACCAATTATACTCAGTTTTGCTGGGTAGGTGATTCTTGATTTTAATCCTACCTCCTTTGACCTCTGGAATATCATATTCCAAATCCTCTGATCCCTTAGTATAGATGTTTCTAAAACCTGTGTTATCCTGGTTGTGTTTCCACAATACTTGAATTTTTTTTCTTTCTGGCTGCTTGTAATATATTCTCCTTGACCTGGGAACTCTGGAATTTGGCTATGATATTCCTAGGAGTTTTCCTTTGGGTATCTCTTTCAGAAGGTGATTGGTGGATTCTTTCCATTTCTATTTTACCCTCTGGTTCTAGAATTTCAGGACAGTTTTCCTTGAAATTTCTTGAAAGATAATGTCTAGGCTCCTTTTTTATCATGGTTTTCAGGTAGACCAATAATTGTTAAATTATCTCTCCTGAATACATTTTCCAGGTCAGTTTCTTTTCCAATGAAATATTTCACATTGTCTTCTATTTTTTCATTCTTTTGGTTTTGTTTTATAATTTCCTGATTTCTCATAAAGTCATTAGTTTCCATTTGTTTCATTCTAATTTTTAAGGAATTATTTTATTCAGTGAACTTTTGGACTTCCTTTTCCATTTGCCAATTTCTGCTTTTAAAGGCATTCTTCTCCTCATTGGCTTTTTTGACCTCTTTTGCCATTTAGGTTAGTCTATTTTTAAAGATGTTATTTTCTTCAATACTTCTGGGGTCTCATTTTTTGACTCATTTTTTCATGATTTTCTTGTATCAATCTCATTATCTTCCCAGTTTTTCCTCTGCTTCTCTTATTTGATTTTCAAAACCCTTCTTGAGTTCTTCCATGGCCTGAGACATCATATTTTTCTTGGAGGCTTTGGATGTAGGAGTCTTGATGTTGCTGTCTTCCTCCAGTTGTATGCTTTGATTTTCTCCCAATTGTATGCTTTGATCTTCCTCATCTCCAAGGTTGTAAGCTTTTCACCAAGAAAGTACCTTCTACAGTCTTATTTTTCCCTTGTTTGCTCATTTTCCAAGTGACTTTTGAGCTCTTTGTTAAGTGGAGGGTGTGCTGTCCCAGAGATATCTCTAGCACTAGGGCACTGTAAATTCTCAGTTCCTCCAAAATTGTATGATCCAAGGAGAGGTGTTCCCTCCTCTCCTGGCCTGTGCTCTGGTCTGTGAGCAACCCCAAGCACTCTTTTCTACCCTGGAACTGCAAGTAGGATTGGTTCCCTCTCCACAGCCACCACCAGTTCTGCCACACCAGCACACCTCCTCACCCCAGGATAACCACCCAGGAGTATGACCCAGATCAACTGCTGGATTCCTCCACCATCTGTAAACCAAGAACTCCAAAAGCAGCAATGACTTCCTCCACCATTTTGGGGCTGGGGCTGGATCATGACCACATTCCTCTCTCAGGGGAGGAAGCTTTCCCACTGAATTTTGAGGCTGTCTTTGGTGTTTGTGGGTTCAGAAATCTGGAAACTGCTGCAATTGTCATTGATTCAGTACTCTGAGGCCCACTCTAGTCTTGTCTCTGCTGGCACAACACACCCTGGGTTGCGCTTTCCCCCCAACTCCCTGCAATAGACCCTTTATGTTGGCCTTCCAGATTGTCTTGGGCTGGAAATCTGTCTCACTCTGTCATTTTGTGGCTATTGCTTCTCTAGAATTTGTTTAGAGTCATTTTCAGAGGTATTTTGAGGGGTTTGGGGAGAAAGCTCAAGTAGGTTCCTGCTTCTACTATGCCTTCTTGGCTCTGCCTTCTGCCCTTCTTTTTTTTTTTTTGGAGGGCAATTGGGGTTAAGTGACCTGCCCAAAGTCACACAGCTAGGAAGTGTGTCAGGTGTCTGAGGCTAGATTTGAACTCAGGTCCTCCTGACTCTAGGGCCAGTGCTTTATTCACTGTGCCACCTTGCCACCTCTCTCTGCCCCTATTCTTAATAGTTACATTATTACTTTTCCCATGGATTTTCAAATATATAGGCAAAGGGACAATACCATGTTTTGAAAACAACCTATAGAACATGTTTCATGTCTCTCTCCTCTTTTATTTTGTGTTAGTCATTTTGGTATGCCCCTATAAGAGGGAAATTTTTAACAACAACAACAAAAAAAAAACAGTGAGAGGTTTAGAGAAGTAAAAAGTTTCCAAATTTGAGAAGAAAAACTTAAAGATGGGGGCCAGATAAGGGGTAAATATGGGATGGGAAGCAGTATATGTCCTTGAATTTCCAAAGATCTAGGCATATCCTGGCATGGTGTTGCAGAACTTGGTTTCTCAGTTTGATTGTCTGGAATGGTAAGAGTTAAGATAACTTTTCAGGTTGAACTGGAAGAATGTTCTATTTATAGATCTCAACATGGGTGCAAATGAACATTACCAAAACAAGAACTCCATCACTGAGAGGTTTTAAATTTCCATTTCATTCTACATAATGGCTCCTACAAGGGAACAGAAACCTTGTGAGTTGCTACACCAAGACCTCACCTGCTCTTATTTCACTATAGTCTACAACATATTCACAGGTACAAGATGAGAAACAGCATGCTTAGACAGATTTATCTGAAAAGAAATATGAGAAATATATAATAAGTGCGTTCTGAATCATGAGTCTGCTTTGTTAGAAAAGATAACTAATGTGATAATAGGTTGCATTAAGAGAGCCCTAGCTTCTGGAAATAAGTTGATGATAGTCCCAATAACTATGTCCTAGTCAGACCACATCCTGACAACTGTATCAGACAATTGTGTTGAAATCTGGGCATCAAAGTTTAAGGATGTTTGTCTGACTATGTTTTCTTTCTTTTTTCTTCCTACCTTCCTCTTCCTCTC
>NW_027185698.1:4774905-4811193 GCF_028583685.1 Petaurus breviceps papuanus
CTGTAATTCTATGTACATTCTTTCTGAGTGACTGCCACTCTGACATATTCATATTCTCTCTCTCTCCCCCTCCCTTTGTCTTATTTTTAGAAAGATACACTTTTAGGTATAGTATTTTTGAAAAGAGTAAAGGTAAGAAACTATTGCCATCTACCCCCCAAAATATTAGGAATATAATGAATTTAAGGAAAATTCCAAATCTCAAAACTGAGAAAATGATGCTTACCAAAGGAAGAAACAGTGGATGGTGCTGTTACCTTTCTAGAAAGCTAATGGATTCCTCAGTCTTGATCTGCATCTTGATCAGAATATTATTTATAATTAACAAGTTATGAGGAGATTGCCCAATTTCTTTGTGAAGGACTTATACTATAGTAACTAAACCAGGCTGTTCCTTTGAGACTGACTGTACAGTGATTCAGTTTCCTGTTTAAATCATATTTGCATACTAATTAGAAACTTCTCTTTGTTCTTTTCTTTGTCACCAAATTCTAGGAACTGCATTATTAGCATTAATGATTTTGGTTTTGCATAGATATTTTACCATCAATTTATTAGAATAAGATGAGGGAAAATATATTTCTGAAGCCCCATGGAAGCAAAGCACAACATAGTTATTTCCCAAGGTTAAAATATATGTGTATGTGGACATTAAAATGTGTACAATGAGTATTAAAATAACGGATGCTCTTTTAGAACTTTACAAGAACATTGCTATCTTTTTTTAAACTTAGTTCTCTCTTGACACTTCTAGCTGCCAACTTGTCAGTGAATGCTATTTAGAGCCTTCTGAACCCTGGCCTATCTTCTTTAAACAGCTAAATATAAAGAAACATGCCTATGACACCCAAATAGATATTAATTATCACATGCCTATTTATCTCAACTACAGTAAGACAGCTAAAAGAGATCATCTTTAAGCAAATGTTCATGAAACAGGACAGCTATAGAACAACAAGCAAATTACAAGAAGAAACATTTTTTTTAAAAGAATCAACATAGTAGATAGATGCCCCTTGGAGGTATTATGATATTTATTTATATCCTACTTCTGATTTGTACTAGCTTTTCATTAGAGCAAGTCATTTAATTCCACCCCTTATCATGATGCACACAACTTTTTAAGACTGTTAAATTGTAGGCAAATTCTAGGTCATATGATTATATATCTAGACTAGAAGGGACTTCAGATATCATGTAGCCCAACTAATTCATTTTAGAGTTGAGAAATTGAGAACCATGGTGGCTAAATGACTTGACTATTAACCATAAAATTTTGCCCATCAGAGACGACATTTGAGCACAAGTCCTTTGACTATATTCTTTTCGCTAAGCAATATTGCTTGATAAGCCAAAAGGGTATTAGGAATTGAGAGTTTCCCATACAGATGAAATAATAATTCTAGACTCCTTACTTCCTTAAAACATAAAAAAGATAATGTGCTACTGGTTGATTGGTTCTTGTCAAAATAGTTTTCATATGAGACCTAGTACCTTCTCTTCTTCCCTCACTAGTCTTTCCAACACCATCTACACCTTTTCACATATTCTACAATTCAGTGGTAGGCATAAGTTATTACTTTTCATTGATTCCTTAAGATCCTATACCACTATCATTCAGCAACCTTTTTTTCTTGGAGTTTCATGTTACATACTACTCAAATTTATCACCCAATCCTGTTCCAGGTAGCAATTATCTAGCCAACTTTGGAATATTTTCCTTCTTCTTTAGTGAGTTGAGGGCTTGACCAGTGTTCTTTCTTGCCTTAACTATTACTGCCATCATGATGAAGAACTTCAATATACTTATCCAACTTCTTTCAAATATCACAACCTCCCAATTATCTACTTAATTCTGATGACTTACTGCTACATTCCATTTCAGTTACACACACAAATAGTCATTCCCTCAATCTTAACATCACCCACAAATGTCCAACTGTTGTACTCATGAGCTTTGATGCTCTTTTATCTGATATTAATTTAAAGAAATATTTAATCTCTGATGATATTTTTCTAGGCCCTCTATCCCTTGATTCTTTCAAGGACTTTGCCCCTGTGCTGGCTAAATTCTCTTGCAGAGAAAAAGCGTAGTTGAACAATTCCTACTTTATTCCTCTTCTTTGCCAAGGTGAGTGACCATTACATTTCAAATGATAAAATAAACAATGATCAACAAGGATTTGATATCCAAAATAGGCAAGGAGATAACAAAGAAGGCAATTAGTTGCCCTAGATGAATTAAAGTCATCTGACTCTAATAAATGATTTTTGAAATATCCTATAAATGGTAGAGATACCAGAGGAATAAAGGAAAATGTTGTCTATATTTTCAAAAGGTTTTAAGAGAAAAGAGTTTCTAATTATTCTATTCTATTCTAATTCTAATGTCTAATTATTTGACTTTGAATTCTTGTGAAATTCTAGAAAGTATCACTAAAGAGATGTTTGGCACACATCTAGAAAGGGAAATGGTGGTCACCAAGAACCATCATGGCTTCATCTAGAAGACATCATGCCAGGCTAAATGAGTTTCTTTTTTTTATTTGACAGATTTCCTATACTAAAAGATATGGAGAATATTGTGTATATAATGTGCTTATAGTTTAATGAAACATTAGAGAAAGTATCCTATGTTATTTATGCAGAGAAGATGGAGAGAAATGGATTAAAAAATAACAAAGTCAGAGGTATTCAAAACTGATTGAATCATGTTAATGGTTCTGTGTCAAGTATGAAATACCCCAGGGATCTATATTTGGTCCTGTGCAATGTTTTTATCAATGATGTGGATAAAATCATCAGTGGCATACTCATTAAATTTTCAGATTACATAAAGTTGGGAGGAATATCTAACATGCTGAAAGATAGGGTAGAGATCCAAAAGAATTTGGACAGGCAAGAATACTTGGCTGAATCAAATAGGATGAAATTCAATAAGAATAAATTTCAAATTTGACATTTGAATTTAAGAAATCTACTTCAAAAATATAATATGGAAGAAGCATGGATATGTAGCAGGTATTCTAAAATTATCTGTGCATTTAAGTAGAATGTGAGCTCAATATCAATCAGCAGTGTGATAATGCATCCCCAAAAGTCAATGTGACCTGAGGTTATATCAGGAGGGGCAGAGCTTCCAGAAAAAGGGATAATTCCTGTGTATCTGCTCTCATGTGACCTTATGTGAATTATAATGTTCACTTCTTGACACTGCAGTTTTAAAAGGACATTGACAAACTAAAGAATGTCCAAATGGAAGCCAGTAAAATGAAGAACCTTGAGTTCATGACATTTGTGTTCATTTAAAGTTTAAGGAAAAGAAGATAGAGTTTAAGACAAATTTGTGTTCTAGTATTTGAAAGGCTGTTAGAGGAATTATACTATCTTTTTTGTCACAGAAGGTAGAACCAGGAAAATTGGTAGAAGTTACAAAAATTCCAATTGAGGCTTGATGTCAGTGGAAAACAAAAACAACCTTTCTAGTCATTAAAACTGTCAGACAGTGGAATGGTTTGTCTAGAGAGGTTGTGGGTTCCCCCTTCAAAGAAAACTTGAAGCACAGGCTGGATGCTTATTTATCTCATGTTCTAATGGGGATTCCTTTGATGTATGAGTTGAACTAGATAGCAACTGAGTTACCACTTCCCCAGTTCTATATTCTGTGCCATGTGTGTGATTCTGAGTTAACATTAGATTGGGGTATGAAATAGTGCAATAGATAAATCAGTGTTTTCAAAGTAATAAAAAATGTCAAAAGGTAGGGAATATTAACATCTGGGGGGAATCAGCAAATACCTCATGTAGAGAATGATATATGAGCTGTTATTTGGGAAAGAGGCATTCTAGGAAGCAGAGTTAGGACAGAGTGCATTCTGGTGCATCCCTATACAATAGTATGTTTGGAAGATATGTCCAAGAACTCTAAAGAACAAATAGAGCCAGCAATTTGACTAAAACAGAGAGTGTTTGATGTGGAATGATATGAAATAAGACTAGAAAGCTAAGTGGAAAGCAATGTGTAGGTTTTAAATGCTAGGCTAAGAAATTATGTTATCTAAGAGAGTTTTGAAGAGAATAAAGGTTTGAGCCAGTGCCAGGGCAGAGTGAGACAGTCAACCAGAGTAGGACCAGTTGGCACAGTGGGATGACTTTTTCCATTATTAAGATGCAAGTAAGTAGGAGCATAGAAAGTGAGTATGACATAGGGTTGTTGGATAGTAAGTATAACCAAGGGGTGTAGATTAGCAAGACACAAGAGGAAAAGGTGTTGAGGAAGGATTGAAGGGCAGCAAAAAATGATGGTTGAATTGGTCAATCATGAGGACACAACTTTAAATGGGGGGAAGTGAGATTAAACCATAGGTAGTAGATTGAGAAAATAGCAAGACTTAAAAAGCCTGGAAATAATATTCATTTTCGAAGTAGTAAGACACATGGAGAGATTGAAAGATAGGAGGCATTAGAAAGAGAATGCAGGTTTAGAGTTCTTACTCAATAAGATAAAACAGTTAAGAATGTGGATCAGAGAAAGTACATGATTAACTGGTTGTGGCTGAAGTGGAATGAAGATGAAGGTTATGGCAGTTTAGGACTTTGAACATCTGGGATGACAGGATATTTTTAGGGACATTGGCATGAGTACTAAAACCCTCAGGTATGAGAGTAGTGCCAGAATGAGTATGAATGAGGTGCTGAACTCCTTGATGTTTTGGAGATGGATTTGGAGGTTTTTCGTTAACTTCAAGAATGATTAGAACTGGGTTATAGTGATTGAAGAAGTGATTCTCCAAGGAGAAGTTTCCAAGTGGTGGTGGGAAAGGAAAAGTCCTAAAATGAGATTTAGGAACAAAGAGAATCTCTATAAGATGATGGCCAGGAAGGCAGTACTTTCTGGGGAGTTATCTAGGTTTCCACTAGTGAGAGAAAATTATGTGTGAACTTACAAAACACAGAATAAAGTAGAATTTCGTTAAAAAACACACTCAGAACAAAGTTTCCATGTGGTATAATGGATAAGGAGGCAGGAAAAGAACATGGATGGTAGACATATGACTGAAGTGGATGATTAGGAAGACATAGAGATAGCAGGGAAGAGAATTTTCACTTCAGTTGACATTGATCTAAGGAAATACAAAGAAATAGAATTGGGAATGTACCCTAGTTTACAGCACTTCTGGGCAGTACTGACACCTCCCCTGCTCTGATCAAAACAGGTAGGCAACAATTGTTATCTTCACCTACCCCATTTCATTTTATATCTTCAGTAGCATGAAAATGACGGCCTCTCTCTTCATTTCTTCCTCTCCCTTTCTTTTTTTGTTTTTTGTTTTCATTTTTTCAAATGCTGTATTAACTTCTGATTTATATCATTCATTTTCACCAGATTTTGAGTTAAAAATTTTCTCCCCATTTTTCCCCTACCCACTGCCCCCAAAATAGCAGTCCCACAGGATATCCCCTCCTCTAATCTGCTCTCTCCCATATTTTCTCCCACACTCCTTTTGACTTTTCCAGTAGCATATGGTGGATCTCTATTCCCAGTGCCTATATATCATATTTCCCAATTACATGTAAAATAATATTAATAATAGTATGTATACACACATATAAATGAATATTTTATTTTAAAACTTTGAATTCCAGATTCATTCCCTTCCTCCCTTTCACACACCCTTACTGGAAAGATAAGCAGTTCAGTATAGGTTGTACATGTGTGGTTAATGCAAAACATTAACACAGTAGATATATTGTAAAAGACTGAATATAATTCCCTCCCTCCTATCCCACCTCCCTCTTGTTCTATTCTCTACTTTGATCCTGTCCCTTTTCAAAAGTGGGTGCTTGCAACTTCCCTCCCACCCCAGCCTGCCCTCTCTCTCATCCCCTTCACCTCTACTCTCCTGTACGGTGAGATACCCTATTTAGCGTGTTTTTCATTCCCTCCCCAAGTCAAATTCAATGAGAATAACGTTGACCCATTCCATTTTGCCTTCCTATTCTTCCCCTCCATTGTAACCATTTTCCCTTGCCTCTTCTATATGAGATAATTTACCCTATTCTGTCACTCCCCACCTCCTCTCATTATATTCCTCTCTCACCTCTTAATTTCATCTTTTAAGTATCATCCCTTCCTGTTAAATTGGTCCTGTGCCCTCGATCTATGTATACATGTAAACATATATACACACATTCACATATGTATTCATATGCCCATATACCCTCATATATAGACATATATATGTGTATATATATGTGTGTGTATATATATATATATTTCTATTCCCTTCAACTATTTTAATACTGACAAAAGTTCATCATTTACAATTATTGTTTTTCCATGTAGCAATGTTAATGGTTCAACTTTGGTAAGTTCCTTATGATTTCTTTTCCATGTTTACCTTCTCATGCTTCTCTTGCTTCTTGTATCTGAAAGTCAAATATTCTTTTCAACTCTGGTTTTTTCATCAAGAATGCTTGAAATCCTCTATTCCACTGAATGACCATATTTTCCCTGTTATTCTGGTATTTAATCCCAGCTCCTTTGCCCTCCAGAATATCAAATTCCAAGCCCTTTGATCCCTCAGTGTAGAAGCTGCCTGATCCTGGGTTATCCTGATTGTGTTTCCACAATATTCAAATTGTTTCTTCCTGGCTGCTTGTAATATTATCTCCTTAATCTGGGAATTCTGGAACCTGGATATAATATTCCTAGGATTTTTCTTTTTGGGATCTTTTTCAGGAGGTGATTGGTGGATTCTTTCAACCTCTATTTTGCCCTCTGGTTCTAAAATCTCAGGGCAGTTTTCTTTGAGAACTTCCTGGAGGATGATTTCTAGGTTCTTACTTTGATCATGGCTTTCAGGTAGTCTAATAATTTTTAAATGATCTCTCCTGGATCTATTTTCCAGGTCAGTGGTTTTTCCCATGAGATATTTCACATTGCCTTCTATTCTTTCATTTGTTTGGATCTGTTTAAAGCATCTTGATTTCTCATAAAGTCATTAGCTTCCATTTGCTCCAATCTAATTCTGAAGCAATGATTCTCCTCACTGAGCTTTTGAGATTCTTTTTCTATCTGGCAAAATTGGCTTTTTAAGGCATTCTTTTCCTCATTGCCTTTTTGAGCCTCTTTTGCCATTTGAGTTAGTCTGTTTTTTAAGGTGTTATTTTCCTCGGTGAGGCTATTGACACTCATTTCATAATTTTCTTGCATTGTTCTCATTTTTCTTCCCAATTTTTCCTCCACTGTTCTTATCTGCTTCTTAGGTTCTCTATGGCCTGTAACCAGCTCGTATTTTCCTTTGGAGCTTTTGGTACAGGAGTTCTGGCTTCACTATCTTCCTCCTGTTTCATGCTTTGCTCCTTTTTGTCCCCAAAATAGGAAACTAATGTTGGAATCTTCTGTCTGCTTTGTTTCCTTTGCCTGGTCATGTCACCCCTCAGTCACTTGAAACCAGGGTTTTTTTGCCACAGTTGGACTCTGCCACCAAACAGGGGAGCTTTCATCCCAAATGCTGGGGTTTTCTCAGCAGCTGGAGGTATTAAATGGGTGCCTTCTCTGTGGCCTCAACACGCTCTGGCAAGCTGGACACACACCCCAGGACCTCCACCCTAGACAGCAATCCAGATCCACACAGGTTAAAGGAAGAGCGATTACCCCTCAGACTGGTTTCTTGGTCTCCCTACACTCTGCAGGCCAGGAGCTGAAGCTGCCACGTGGTGCTGGCTGGCTGTGCCAGAGTTTCAGCAGCTTCTCACCCCAGGGGCAAAGGCCGATGTACTCCCATTTACTTGGTCCCAATGTCCAGACTGCACTGACTCTCACTTTGTCCTTCATATCTATGTGTTGATAATTCTGGAAATAGCCACAGCTGCTGCTGATCAGACCTGCCCTGGGGCTAAAACCTCTGGCTCATGCAGGTCTGGGCTCGGCTCCCAGAGTGCTGTGCTGGCCGATTCCTGGATTGTCCTCAGCGGGAGGTTAGCTTCTCTGTGTCATTTTGGGGGTTCTGCAGCTCCAAAGTTTGTTCAGTGTCCCCTTTTACATTGATTGGGGAAGGTGGAAGCTGTAACTGCTTGGAATTTGTGCTTCTTCTCTGCCATCTTGCTTCCTCCCCTTCTGTTTCCTCTTCTTCTCCCTTTCATATCTCTCTCTTTTTCTCACCTCTGTTTCTGCCTCTATCTCTTCTTCATCTCTGCTTCTCTGTCTCTCTGTCTTTGTCTATCTGTCTGTCTCTGTCCCCCTCTCTGTCTCTGTCTCTCTGTCAGTCTGTCTGTCTCTCTCTCACACACACACACACATTGGGTATCCCTGCACTGGGGCATTATCTATGCAACACATTGTATTAAGAACTCAAACTGATGACAATTGTCTCTGACATTGTGATGATCTATGTAGTAGGAAAATATTTCAGGGTCACTCTCTGTAGTGAAGGAATGCTCCTTCTAAAGAATAAAATATAGTAATAAAGAAATAAAAAAGCAACTTAGAATTCCTGCATTTTTCTTCATTCTCTCTTCCTGAGGAACAAATAATATCTGAGAAAATCCTCCTGGCTGAAAAGAGAAGTAGCTTTCATTGCAATTGTGAAGTAGTTTCAACAGAGTCTATATTTCACTGCCAACCAAATCAAGGGAGTTTTCATGGAAAAGGTGGGAATTCAGTTGAAGTAATAGAAGACTAGGCATATATAGGAAATAAGATTGCTCTAAAGGGAATAGAGGACAAGGTTCAGAGATGGCAGTTGTAAGAGTAATGACTTGTCAAAGGGATCACAAAGTGCAGTAGGGGAAGTGAGTTAGTGTATGTTTTTTATTGAGTATTCACTGTGGAAGTTTCTATACTAGCTACTGCAGAGCATAAAGGAAATAACAGGTATAGACTCTGCCTTCAAGGAGTTTTTAATATATTTAGTGTTCAGTGGGATGCCTAAACAAAATGCTGATTGATCAGAAGCCCCTAATTTAAAATGTAGGATTGCTTACATTCTGAAATGCAAATATAATATCATTTATCAATTATTACCAGAGACTTAGAATATAGGAGTGGCTATTAGGTAGATGTAAAGCATATTGGGGTTATTCAAATAGAGACTAATTCATGAGAGTATTAAAATAATCTTTTGGTATAGGGTGTAGGATGTATGCTTCTTTATTGGAGAAATAAATTCTAAAAGAATGCCTTTTACTTAGCTCTCCATGGTGAATCATTTTCTATGCCTCAAATATTGAATTTTGCCTGGAGGGTATGGTCATAACCTACTCAATTTGACCAGAGTAGCCATTAAATCTGAGCTTGGGTATTTACTTATTGTCAGGATTTTTAAACAGGTACCTGTTCTTTCCTCCTCATTTTCATTTTTCTAGTGGTGATGTTATAGAATGAATACCACAGATGAATTAAAGCTTAGGTTTACCCAATGGATAGTGGAAAAGATGAATGATAGAACATGAAAAGTTTACAGCACATTAACAGTCAATAATTGTGCAACAGAAACAATAAAAAGCATAGCTTTTTTTAAAGGACAGTGAAAAAGGTGGACAGATCATGTGGTAAGAGTGAGAGATAAAAGATGGATAGCCCTAGGGATTCATGCAATGTCAAGAAATTAAGATGAGACCCCAGCATATTGAATGAATTTCCTGTGAAGGATTTAGAATCACAAAGGATGAGAAGGCATGGAAAGGTTAGGATCCATATTACTAAAGTAGTACCCATATTGATGAGACCATAGGTGTCTCAAAGTGTTGATTTACCTAATCATCAAAGTGGTAGTCAAGAGAATTTTGAGAACACCTGGCTCTGACACTTTCTAGGTATGTAATTATAAAGGAATTAATTAACCTCTCTCTACCTCAGTTTTCTTGTAATGAAAGCTGGGGTAATGATTCCTGTACTGCTTACCTCTTAGGATTGTTTTGAGGAAAGCAATTTTTAAACTGTAAAGTATCATATAGATGGGAGCTATCATTTAGACTCTCTCTTCTCCAAAATCTGTTTCTTTGCTAACTTTGCTCACCACTCTACAATACCTTTGATAACCCCCTACAGTTGTACAAGTGGCAAAGTCTCAACATTTTAAATTATTTTCAGCTACATGCATAGCTTAATTTTATTTTTTATCCTCTGTTCTTGAAAAGACAAACATGAAATTGTTTTAATATCTGTAGTGCCTATGTCTATGGACCTTGAATATGATTTCATTCATGTCAGCAAGCATACATTGCATTATTGCGTACAAGGAACCATGTTAGGGGCCTTAGCTCTAACAGTTACTGCCTCATCTTTAAGGATGCCTTCTTTATTCCTCCTATTATCATCTGTCAGATAGCCATCACTTATAGCAAGGGATAAAAGGGAAAAATAAAGAAAATGAGGGAAAAGTTTGTTAAAACTAATCAATACAATAAAAATATCTGTCATTACTTGCAATGTTCCATATCCTTGGACCCTGACCTTTGTAAAAGAGTAGGGACAGGTCTTCTGGGGGGAAGCCAAGGTAGTAGAATAGAGAAAGCACTTAGGTGAGCACTCCCAATATGCCAATCAAGCAACATTAAAATAGTATCTCAAATCAAATTCTGGAGTGAGAGAACCAATAAAAGGTGAGAGTGAGACATTTTTTTTCCAAGTCAAGACAATTTAGGAGGTCAGAAAGAGAGAACTGTGACACAGTGGTTGAGGCTGACCTGAAGCTCATTTTGTTGAAACACCAGTAGTGGAACCAGGTGGTAGTAACAAAAGCAGTGGCTGCTTTAGGAGCTCTCAAGCTAGAGATAGTGGAAGGACCTGGCCTGCACTAGCATTGTACACAGTATTGGCAGCTCTGTTGCCTATACTGACTTCACAGTTAAAGGTAGAGAGGAGCACTTTTATTTAAAAAGAAGCAGAAGTCCTGAGGGGCAGTATTGATTCAGTCACAAAAAATCAGGACCTCTGAAAAACAGTATCATTTCTGGTCCCATGGGATGAAGGACCATTCCTGGGTAAGGAAAAGAGTACAGTCAAGAAGAGAAGTTGATAACACCCCTCCAAAGATCATGCCCTGTTGGAAGAACAGAAAACTTCCAAGCCCCCAGAACTAGCTCTGAAAACAGGGGTGTAAAAAATCCTGAACCTGACACAGTATCTCTTGCTCTCCCCACACTGGGAACAGAGCCGAATTTTAAAATAAAGTTCAAAATCAAGAAATACTGTGGAAAGATAAGAAACAACAACAAAAAGAACCTGACCTTAAAAAAGGTACTATGGTGAAAAGGAAGATCAAGACACAAACTCAGAAGAAATAAAGTCAAAACAACAAGCAAAGCATCAAAGAAAAATATGAATTGGACAAAAATAAAATAAGAATTCTTGAAAGAGCAAAATATTTTTCAAAATGAAATAAGAATGGTAGAGGAAAAATACATAAAAATGAAAACAAAGGAAGAAAATTATGAAAGGACAATTAACAGCTTGGTAAAAGAGGCACCAAAATACTGAAGAAAAGAAGACCATAAAAACAGAATGGATAAAATGGAAGAAGGAATACAAAAATTCATAGATGAAAAAACTCCTTAAAAAGAACAATTGGCTAGATAGAAAAAGAGGTTCAAATTCTGACTGAAGAAAATTGTTCTTTTAAAATTAGAATTAGGCAAGTAGAAGCTGATGACTCCATGAGACAAGAAACAATAAAAATAAATCAAAAGAATGAACAAATGGAAGAAAATGTGAGATATCTCATCAGAAAAAAAATAACCTGGAAAATTTATTGAAGAGAGATAATTTAAGAATTATTGAACTACCTAAAGCCATGATCAAAAAAGGAGTCTAGACATCATAGTTCAAGAAATTTCCAAGATGGGGCGGCCAGGTGTCTCAGCAAGTAAAGAGCACCGGCTCCAGTGTCAGGATGACCTGGGGATCGAATCCGGGCTCAGATACTTAGCACCACACCCAAAAATAACTGTCTGTGTAACCTTGAGCAAGTTACTTAACCCTGATTGCTTAAAAAAAAAGAAATTACCAAGATGTTCTCAGGTTATAACTGTGCCAGTAGCTCAGCTCCCCAGCCTAATACTGACTCCTTGGATGTGGTGAGCCTCTCCCTCTATCCCACTTCCTACCATACCCAGTGGACTGAGCAGCAGCTCCAGGAGCAATGACATTAACTGGGGCAACAGTAATGATGCTTGGGTCCTGACCTGCACCATCTCAGGGTCCCTGGAGCCTGGGAGAAGAAGTCAGAAATAGCATATGAGGAACTCTTCTTACTTCTCAGTGAGATGGTGACCTGTATTTACAAATCCATGGAGGAGGAGAAGTAGAAACAGGAATATGAATTATAAAGCTGAAAAATGTGGGTTTTAGAATAGGACAAGGATTAATAGAAAGGTTTACAAAGGACACTACAATGTTCAAGGATTATTTAGGTATCAGGAAGTTCATTTTCAGGTATTTTTGTAGACAATTTTTAAGGAACAGATAGTCTAAGGACAAATCATCAATGTACCTATGTACTTCAAGATAATGAATTTAAATTCCTGATTCAGATGTCTTCAGGAAAACAGTATTTATATCATGCACCCAAGTATTTAGCATTTACATGTGGCTTAATCAGAGGTTACTTATCAAATTGGGGAATAAAAAAAAGTATTGGGATAGCTGAAGTGTTAGCAATGCCAGCATGTAAGTTTTGAGTGAGGATACAGAAGTTGTAGAATGTATTTGAATACTTCTGCAATGTCAAAAGATTACATTATTCAAGTAATTTAGATAAGCTAGACTTCTTTCCATTAAGATCAGGGATAAAGCATGGATATCAATTATCACCACTATTATTCAATATTGTAATAGAAATGCTAGCTATAGCAATAAGACAAGAAAAAGAAATTGAAAGAATAAAAACAGGCAATGAGGAAATGAAAAAAAAATAAACTATATCTTCTCTCTCTGCAGATAATATGGTGGTTTACTTAGAAAATCCTAAAGAACCAATTGAAAAACTAGTTGAAACAATAACTTCAGCAAAGTTGCAGGGTATAAAACAAACCCACATAAACTATCATTTATCTATGTTACTAACAAAGCCCAGCAGCAAGATCTATAAGAAAAAATTCCATTTAAAAGAGTGGTTGATGACATAAATTTCTTGGCAGTCTACCTAAAAAGATTAACTCAGGGATTATATGAACACAGTTGCATAACACTTTTCACACAAATAAAGACAAATTTTAACAGTTAGAGAAATCTTAATTGCTGGTGGGTATGCTGGGCCAATACAATAAAAATGGCAATTATACCTAAATTAATTTACTTATTCAGTTGATGCCATTCAAACCACAAAAGAATGTTTGTAGGGCCAGAAAAATAATAAAATTCATCAAGAAGAAAAATGGTCAAGAATATTAAGGGAATCAATGAAAGAAAAGTGAAGGAAGTTTCCAGATCTCAAACTATGTTACAAAGTCATATTCATTAAAACAATCTAGTATTGACTAAGAAATAGAGTGGTCCATCAGTGGAATAGATTAGTTACACAATACATAGTAGTAAATGACCATAGGGAATTCAGTGTTTGATAAACCCAGAGATCAAGCTATTGTGGTAAGAACTCATCATTTGGAAAAAAAATTTCTGGGAAAACTGAATTAATAGGATAATAAAAAAGAATAAAAATAGGCCATGAGGAAATGATGGTATACTTAGAAAATCCTAAAGAATCAACTGAAAAACTAGTTGAAACAATTACCAACTTCAGCAAACTTGCAGGATATAAAACAAACCCACAAAACCATCATTTCTATATACTACCAACAAAGCCCAGCAAGCAAGACCTAGTAAGTTTGGCAGAAACTAGGCATAGACCAACACCTCACACCATAAACCCAGATAGGGTTGAACTGAATAAATGTTTTAGACTTAAAGGATGATATCATAAGTAAATTAGGGGAACATTGAAAAATTTACCTACCAAGTCTTTGGTTTAGGGTAGAGTTTATGACCAAACAGAGACAGAGACAAAGAGACAGAGAGAGAGAGGACCACAGAAAGTAAAAATAGACAATTTTATTTACATGAAATTTAAAAAAATTGAAATAAAACTAATGCAGCCAAACTTAAAAGAAAAACAGGAAACGGGAAGATTTTTACAGTGATTTTCCCAGATAATGGCTTCATTTTTTCAGATATATAGGGAACTCAGTATGATTTAGAAAAATAAGAGTCATTTCCTAGTAAATGAAGGGTCAGAGAGTATGAACTGGCATTAGTCACATAAAATGCTTTAAACCAATACTGATTAGAGAAATTAAAATTCAGCTAGTCTGAAATACTACTTCACATTGATCATATTGGCTAAGATGACAGAAAAGCAAAATGAAAAATGCTGCAGAGGATATTAAAAAATTCAGACAGTAATGTACTGTTGGTGCAGTTGTAAACCAGTTTAACCATTTTAGAGAACAATTGGAAACTATGCCCAAAGAGCTATAAAACTGTGCCTCCTCTTTGACTCAATAATAGCATTCACTACTAGGTCTGAATCCCAAAGAGACCAAAGAAAAGGGGAAAATTACCAATTTATACAAAAATTTTATAGCTGCTCTTTCTGCGGTGAAAAAGAATTTATAATAGAGGGAATGCCAATCAGTTGGGGAAAAGCTGAACAAATTGTGGTATATGATTGTGAAGAAATACTATTTTGCTATAATAAAAGATGAACATGATCAGATTAAACTGGTAAGACTTATATGAACTCATGCTAAATGAAGTGAGCAGAACCAAGACAACATTGTACACAGTAACAGCAATATTGTAAAGAAAATCACTCTGATCAAGACAGTTATTTAAGACAATTCCAAAGGACACATGATGAAAAATGCCATCTCCAGAGGGAGAACTGATAAACTCTGAATGCAAATGGAAACATCCTTTCTTTTTTGTCTATTTTCTTTTGCAATATGGCTAAAATGGAAATAGGTTATGTATGACATCATATGTACTTTTACTGTTGTTCAGTCATGTCCAACTCTTTATGACCCCATTTAAGGTTTCTTTTTTTATCAAATGCTTTATTAACTTCTAGTTTACATAGTTCATTTCTACAAGATTTTGAGTTACAAATTTTCTCCCTGTTTTTCCCCTACCCACCACCCCAAAATAGTGATCCTAATGAATATCGCCTCCTCCAATCTGCTCTCTCCTATATCTTCTCCCATACCCCCTCCAACTTTCCAGTAGGGCAAGGTGGATCTCTATTCCCCAGTGCTTGTATATCTTATTTCCCATTTACATGTAAAATAATATTGATAATAGTATGTATATATATTATATTTTTTTAAACATTTGATTTTAAAACTTTCAATTCTAGATTCATTCCCTTCCTCCCTTGTCATCCACTCTTACTGGTAAGATAAGCAATTGAATATAGGTTGTACATGTGTAGCTATGCAAAACATTTCCACAGTAGATATATTGTAAAAGACTGACTATATTTCCCTCCCTCTTACCCCACTTCCCACTTGTTCTATTCTCTACTTTGATCCTATCCATTTTCAAAAGTGGGTGCTTCCAACTTCCCTCCACCCCTCAGCCAGCCCTCCCTTCTATCATTCCCCTCTCATCCCCTTCCTCCCTACTCTCCTATAAGGCAAGATACCATATTTAGTGTGTATGTCATTCCCTCCCTAAGCCAAATTCAATGAGAATAAGATTGAACCATTCCCTTTTGACTTACCGTTCTTCCCCTCCTTTGTAACCATTTTCCCTTACCTTTCTCTATAAGATAGTTAACCCCAATCTGTCTCTCCCTCTCTCCTCTCATTATGTTCCTCTCTCACCTCTTAATTTCACCTTTCAGGTATCATCCCTTCCCTTTAAACTGGTCCTGTGCCCTCTATCTATGTATACCTGGACACATTTATATATACACATTCACGTATGTATTCATACTCCCATATACCCTCCTATATAGACATATATAAATAACTGTATATATATGTATGTATATATATGTATGTATGTATATATACATTTCTAGTCCCTTCAATTATTCTCATACTGAGAAAAGTTTCATAAGTTACAATTATTATTTTTCTATGTAGGGATGTTAATAGTTCAACTTTGATAACTTCCTTATGATTTCTTTTCCCTGTTTACCTACTCTTGCTTCTTTTGCTTCTTCTATTTGAATGTCAAATTTTCTATTCAGTTCTGTTTTTTTTTTCATCAAGAATGCTTGAAAGTCCTCCGTTCCACTGAATGACCATATTTTCCCTTGAAACATGATATTCAGTTTTGCTGAGTAGGTGATTCTTCGTTTTAATCCCAGCCCTTTTGCCCTCTGAAATATCATATTCCAGGCCCTTTGATCCTTCAGTGTAGAAGATGCCAGATCCTGTGTTATCCTGATTGTGTTTCCGCAGTATTCAAATTGTTTCTTCCTGGATGCTTGTAATATTTTCTTCTTGATCTGGGAATTCTGGAACCTTGCTATAATATTCCTAGGAGTTTTCTTTTTGGGATCTTTTTCAGGAGGTAATTGGTGGATTCTTTCAACCTCTATTTTGCCCTCTAGTTCAAAAACATCAAGGCAGTTTTCCTTGAGATTTCTATGTTCTTTTTTTGATCATGGCTTTCAGGTAGTCCAATAATTTTTAAAATATCTCTCCTGGATCTATTTTCCAGGTCAGTGGTTTTCCCAATGAGATATTTCACATTGCCTTCTATTCTTTCATCTGTTTCAATCTGTTTAATAGTATCTTGATTTCTCATAAGGTCACTGGCTTCCATTTGCTCCAATCTAATTCTGAAAGAATGATTCTCTTCAGTGAGCTTTTGAGATTCTTTTTCCATCTCGCAAATTCGGCTTTTTAAGGCATTCTTCTCCTCATTGCCTTTTTGAGCCTCTTTTGCCATTTGAGTTAGTCTATTTTTAAGGTGTTATTTTCTTCAGTAAGCTTGTTGACTCTCATTTCATAATTTTCTTGCATCATTCTCTCAATTTTTCCTCCACTTCTCTTATTTGGTTTTAAAAATCCTTTTTAAGCTCCTCTATGAACTGTACCCAGCTTGTGTTTTACTTGGAAGCTTTTGGTGCAGGAGTTCTGACTTCACTGTGTTCTTCCTGTTGCCTACTCTGATCCTTTTTGTCCCCAAAATAGGAGTCCAATATTGGATTCCTCTGTTTGCTTTGCTTCCCTCATTTACTCATTTTGCCACTCAATTACTTGACTTTTGAGCTTTTTGCCACAGGGCTCTGCTACCAGGCAGGGGAGCTTTGTACCAAATTTTGGGGTTTTCTCAGCTGCCGAAGGAAGATATTAGTTGGGTGCCCTCTCTGAAGCCTCCACACACTCTGGAAAGCTGGTTGCACACTTCGGGACCTCCACCCTAGACTGCAATCCAGATCCGAGCAGGTTAAAGCAAGAGTGATTACCTCTCAGACTGGTCGCTTAGTCCCCCTACAGTCTGCAGGCCAGGAGCTGAAGCTGCCACGTGGCCATGGCTGCACCGCTGCAGTGCCTCAGCGGCTTCTCCCTCCAGGGGATAAAGAGCAACTGCTCTCCCAAACTACCAAATCCCAAAGTCCACACTTCAGTGACCTTTCACTTTGTCCTTAGCATCTATGGGTTGATAATTCTGTAAACCACCACAGTTGCTGGTGATATGAAGTCCCTCCAGCTGGTAGCTGGTAAGGCCCACTCTAGGGCTAAAACCTTGGGCTGGCGCAGGGCTGGGGTCGGCTCCCAGAGCACTGTGGTGGCTGCTCCCTTCCCACCTGCCAGGCTGTCCTCAGCAGGAGTTTAGCATCTCTGTGCCATTTTGTGGGTTCTGAAGCTCCAAAGTTTGTTCAAAGTTACCTTTTCCCATGAATTGGAGGTGGTGGGAGCCAGAGCCCAGTGGAAGTCCTGTTTCTACTCCGCCATCTTGACCCATTTAAGGTTTTATTGACAAAGATATTCGAGTGGTTTGCCATTTCCTTCTCCGGTTCATATTGCACATGAGGAAACTGAGGCAAACAAGGTTAAGTGACTTGTCTAAGGTCACATAGCTACTAAGTGTCTGACATCAGATTTGAGCTCAGTTAATCCTGACTCTGGGCCTGGCACTTTATCCACTTTACCACCTCACTGCCCTTCACATGTATAATCAATATTATATTGCTTGCCTTCTCAAGGTAGGTTGGGGATGGGAGGAAGAGAATTTAGATTCAAAATTTTGAAAAATAGTTAACTTTTATATGTAATTGGGAAATATTTAACGAAATAAAATATATTCAAAAATATAAAAGCAGGGATAGATGTCTTTTAACAGTTCTTCACTGAGAACAAACTTGGTCATTATTAATTTTTCATCAGTCCTTTTTAGTTGTTATTCTTTTGTTTCATAGTTATTCTTTTCATTTTTACAATTTTCTTGTGTATATTGTTTGCCTGGTTCTGCTTGCTTCATTTTATATGTCTTTCCATGATCTTCTATATTCATTATGTTAATCATTTCTAGTATCACTACAATATTTCATTGCTTTCACGCATCACAATTTGTTTAGTCATTGCCCCACTTGAGGCATCTATATTGAGTCTGGGGTTTTGCCCCCACAATAATGCTGTTATAACAATTTTGCTACATACAATATTTTCCTCTGGTCGCTGACCTCCTTGGGATATATGCCAATAATGGAATCTCTGGATTAAAGAGAATGGATATTTTAGTCATCTAATTTGCATAAAACCCAATTGCTTTCCAAAACTTTGTAAAAATTCACAGCTCCACCAGCAATACCTGTGTGCTTTCTATCCACAATTCTTGTAATATTCACTATTCCCATCTTTTATTAATTTAGCAATTTGCAAGGTGAAGCCTCAAGGTTGTTTTCATTTGTATTTTTCTTCATTATTTGGGGAATTCTTTCATCTGGCTAATAATTTGCAATTATTTTAAAACTTTTATCCTCTAAGAACTTATTTTTTGAGGGGAATGGATTTTGGTTTTACACATTTCAGCTACTTGTCCAACTATCTTGGATATCAGACCCTTATAAAAGATTTGTTGTGGTTGTTCAATTGTCTCAGTTGTGACTGACTCTTTGTAACCCCATTTAAGGTTTTCTTGGAAAAGGTACTGGAGGGTTTTACCATTTTCTTCTCCATGTAATTTTACAGATAAAGAAACCGAGGCAAACAGGGATAAGTGACTTGACCAGGGTCACATAGGCTATGATTCTGAGGCCAGATTTGACCTTGTATTCATGACTCTAGGCCTAGTACTTTATCCATTGTACCACCTCATTGCCCTTTATAAAAGATATTTGATCCAAAAATTTTGGGGAAAGAAAATAAAAATTATAAAAAATATTTGATTCAAATTTTTTCCAAGTGACTGTTTCCCTTCTTATCCAAGATGCATTCATTATTCTTCTTTATGGAAAAATGTCTACTTTATTATTTCCATTTGCCTCCATCTATTTTTTTGCTTGAGGATTCATTTTTTACCAATTATAGTGATGGTATATAATCTGCCTGTCTTAATTTTAAAAATATAATTATCCTTAATATTCAAAACATGTTTTCATTTTGAATTTATTGTAGCATATAAGATATATGTATAAAATTTTGGTATAAGCAGTTTCTACTTTCAAATTTTCTCAGAAGTACTTAAGTTGGGAGCTCTTTCTTAGATTTAATGTTTCTTCAATGCTGGATTATTGAGTTTAATTATGTTTGATTTCCAAATATCTAGTCCCTTTTTTTATGTACTTCATTAAAAAAAATAGCAAATGTTTTTTTATGATTACTCCTTTATAAAAAATATTTGGGAGTTCATCTGGAAATATCTCAAAACTATTTCTATCTTTTAATTTTTACCTTGATATTTAAGACTTTTAGTGAATGTTTTTTAATGATATTTTCAATTATAACTTTAGGACTTCTAGGTAAAGACTAACAGCACTGCTCAATCTCCATAAACTCGGTATTTGGTGAAATGGTAACCAGAATTTATATAATACTGCACAAAATAATAATTATAAGAGATTCAACATTATAAAGTAAGGTTTGTGAAAATATCCTTTATGGATTTTTTTCTTTTTAAAATGTTTTTTATCTCTAATTGAGGAAAGGAGAGTAAGGCCATCTCCACAATATGCTCTAGCAATGATTTTAGCTTCTGCCTCACTGGAAAATTGGATTTTGACTCTAGCTTTGGCCTTATCTGGCCCAGATTTGGGTCTTTACTGCATTTCCCTAACATCTTGTCATCTTTGTGCCATGCAAAGTTAAATTCAGGGAGGAAAATTTCTAAAAATCAATAGAGACCCATATTCATAGCAATACTTATTACATAATAGCTAAGCGTTGTGTACATGTTCTCAGCCAAAATAAACCCAAAAACGGGATATAAAAACAGCTCATACTGACATTTAAAATAATTCAAATTTTAAAGCCCAATAGCTGCTACAATGTTTTATCTAAAGAAAAGACATAAAAGTGTATGTAATTACAATATTAGTCTAGGAATAAGAGAAATCAAGTAAGATAAAAAATATTTAGTTTTTAATTATTCTTAGGGCAAAACTAAAATGAATGATGAAATTCCCAGATCACACTTATCCCTTAGTTTAGCCATTAGTTTTAACTTACTCTCCTGTCACTTTTTAAAGGAGTAAACCTGAACAATTTTGAGTTTTACTCCCTTTTCTTGTTTATGTTTCTTATCCAAGACTTCTGGTCATATCTCACTTTTCTGCCTTGTTTATCGTTCATCTCAGAAAACCAGAGGAGGAATGAAGAATTGTTAAGAAGAGAATGAAGAAAGCCAGGATGTAAACAAATAAACATTAGGGCTGGGGATTTTTGAGAGGGAAAAGATATGAGGTAGAAGAAGAGAAGCAAGAATGCAAGCATGATTCATGACATTTTAAATAAATATTTGAAAATGTACCATTGTAGCAAAAAAAAGGCCTGACTTTTAATCACTAGGTTTGGGAGAATTTTTGTTTTTAATCCTAGGGTTGTAACTACTGTATAGGAGTAAAAGATGCAGGAAAAGCAAGGAAATCTTTAGGCCACTTCGGGATCCAGGACAAAACTTTGTGCTTAGGACCCTTAGAATCCCCTTTCTTTCTCAGATGCCATTCCAACGTGCCTCATTTTATATTCATTTTTGAGTTCCTCTTTCAACAAATCTTTCTTTTTTCATGCTATTTTTCATTCTCTAGGTAGCAAAAGATATATGAATGAGAATCAGAAAACTATAACTACTCAGCTCCTTTATATACCCATCTACATTTTACCACTTTGAGTTGTGTAAGGGAGATGTAATTTTCAGAAATCAATGCCTAGAATTTATAGGAGGTATATTGCCAACTAGTTCTCATAGAAAATGTTAATATTATCAAACACAATATATCAAATCAAGGCACACTCACACAAATGCTATTTTGCATCACCTGTACAGATAGCATAACAATTCCATAAGCAGCAGGGCAGATATTAATAAATCCAGCTCTTTCTAAAGCTTCTTCAGAAGCCTGTAATCCTACTAGCATATTTTCTACTTCTGATTTGTCTGTAGAGATAGGGCTTTGCTTTATCTGGAATTGTGAAGCTTAGTAATAATGTGTTATCTTCTCATGCTACTCACAGACACTGACTATAAAAGCAATAGCATGCAGAATGAATTTGGGGATGTTTAAGATCTTAGGTTCTGATGCCCTCTTGCATAGGGACAATTGTTAGCTTATATATAATATATATATATATATATTTAGAATTCATGTGTTTTGTCGTGTCTATATTCTTGATCAATTAGCATTTATTCTTTATAGAACTGTGGGGACAAGCTTTCCAATTTTAGAAATGAATATGTGTAATTATATCTGCTCTTTAAAGCACCCTTTTGCCTTTCCAGACTTGTTACATATTATTCGCTTTCATGTACTCTTTGTTGTAGGTAAACTACTAGCTGCTCTTCCACTCACTACTTTACATCTTTTTATGTCTTCACAAAACCTTTTGCTAAGGCCTGCCATTTATTTCCTCCTCACCCTCATCTCTTAGAATCCATAAGCCTTTTCATAGTATAGTATGAGAGTAATTTCCTAAACTGGTCTTTTCTGAGCCCCCCCCCCCCCCAAATTGTCAGTACAACACTAAGTTGCTTCATTACTATTATAACCAATAGGACCTAGCACATAGTAGGCATTTGATAGATGAATATTGTATTGAATAAATTGTAAATCATTAATCTTAAAGATAAGAAAATCAGGGCATAAACTTACAGCAGAGTCAAACAGATGTTTATTGTTTTGAAGAATTGGCTGTGGTAATAAAGGGCACAAGGAAAATTGGTTCTATATTTGAATGTTGAAGGGAGACTTCAGCATGTTGAAATGACTGTAACTAGACACCAATTGCCATAGGGCTAATAGTGACTCACAAGCAAAGAAATTCCTGGCCTAGACTCTATAACTATTTCTTTAGAAAGAACCTAATACAATGATTTTTCAGTAAAGGACACCATTTGACCATCTGTTTTTCTGTGTTTATATGTAGATAGATGTTTTGAATTTTTTTTGGGGGGGCAGCAGATAAATGGTATAAAAAAATAGAGTGCCAAGCTTGGAGTCAGGAGGATTCATCTTCCTGAGTTCAAATCTGGCCTCAACCACTTACTACCTGCGTGATATTGAGCAAACCACTTAATTCTGTTTGTTCCAGTTTCCTCATCTGTAAAATGAGATGGAGAAAGAAATGGCAAAGCACTGCAGTACCTTTGCCAAAAAACAAAACAAAAAAAGCCCAAATGGAAAGAATTCACCAATAACCTCCAGAAAGAGATCTCAAAATGAAAGCTCCCAAGAATAGTGTAGACAAATTCCAGAATTATCAGGTCAAGGAGAAAATATTGCAAGCATCCAGAAAGATCCAATTCAAACATCATGAAAGTGCAGGCAGAATAACATAAGATTTAGCAGCTTCTAAATTAAAGAATCAGAGGGCTTGGAATATAATATTTCACAGGGTAAAGAAGCTGAGATTACAACCCAAAATCGCCTACCCAGCAAAATGGAATATAATCCTTAGCGGGGGGTGGGGGTGGGGTGTGGGGGGGATTTAGACATTTAATGAAATTAATGATTTAGAAGAATTCATGGTAAAAAAGACCAAAGCTGAAGAGAAAATTTGACTTTCAAATAAAAGACTCAAGAGAAGAATAAAAAGGCAAATAGGAAACATAGGAGGGATTCAACAAGGTTAAACTTTTTATATTCTTTCGTGAAAAGATGCCTGTAATTCTGGAGAACTTCACCGTTATTAGGTAGGTTATAAGGAGTATATAGAGTACAGGTATGAGTTGAATATGATGGGATGATATAAAATAAAATTAAGGGATGAGAAAGAGGGATGCACTCAAGAAGGGGGAAGGGAGAGGGAAATGGGGGGATTATCTCACATAAAAGAAGCATCAAAGAGCTTTTATTACTCTCTTCATCTTTTAAAAATATTTTATTTCTCTAATCCACAGTGATTTAGAGCATTTTTATGTTGAATATATATACAAGCCTATTCTGCATCTATTGAGATAATCATATGATTTCTGTTATTGATTTGATCAGTTATGCTGATACACTTCCTAATATTGAACCAGCCCTGCACTCCTTGTATAAATCCCACCTGCTCATAGCATATAATCCTCATGATAAAATGTTGTAATCTCTTTTCTAATATTTTATTTAAAACTTTTGTATCAATATTCATTTGGGAAATTGGTCTGTAATTTTCTTTCTCTGTTTTTATTTTTCCTGGTTTAGGAATCAGTATCATATTTATGCCATAAAAGAAATTTGGTAGGACTCCACCTACTTTTCCAAATAACGTATGTAGTGTAGGGATTATTTTTTCTTTAAATATTTGGTAGAATTTGCTTGTGAATCCATCTATTCCTGGAGATTTTTTTCCTTAGAGAGTACATAGATAGCTTGTTCAATTTCCTTTTCTAAACTGGGGTTATTTAAATATTTTATTTCTTCTTTTGTTAGACTGGGCAATTTATATTTTTTTACATATTCATTAATTTCACTAAGATTGCCACATTTATTGGCATACTGTTGGGCAAAATAGCTCATAATTACTTCTTAAATATCTTCTTCATTGGTGCTGAATTCCCCCTTTCACCTTTTGGTACTGGTAATTTGGTTCTTCTTTCTTTTTTAAATCAAATTGATAAAAGTTTTATCTATTTTGTTGTTTTTTTTCTATAAAATCAGCCCTTAGTTTTATTTATTAGTTCAACAGTTTTCTTAATTTCAATTACATTCATCTCTCCTTTGATTTTTAGAATTTCTAATTTGATATTCAGTTAGGGATTTTTTTTCCTTTTATTTATTTGTTTATTTTTAGTTTTCAACATTCATTTCTATAAGATTTTGAGTTACAAATTTTCTTCCCATCTTCCCCCTACCCCCACCCCAAAATAGCTAGCCTACTGAATACCCCTTCCCCTAATATTCTCTCCCTTATATCCTCCCCAACACTCCCTGTAACTTTCTAGTAGGCCACAATAGATTTCTATACCCAAGTGCCTGTATATCTTATTACCCAGTTGCATAAAAAACAACAACAACTTTTTAACATTTGTTTTTAAAACTTTGATTTCTAGATTCTTTCCCTTCTTCCCTCCTCACCTACCCCCACTGGGAAGATAAGCAATTCAATATAGGTTGTACACATGTAGTTACATAAATATTTCTATGGCGGATATATTGTAAAAGACTAAATATATTTCCCTCCATTCGATCCCACCCCTCACTTATTCTATTTTTTACTTTGATCCTGTCCCTTTTCAAAAATTTGTGCTTCTAAACTACCTTCTCTTCCAATCTGCCCTCCCTTCTTATTTATTTTGACATTGTCCTCTACTGAGTTTGTATTTTGATTTTCCCTTTTGCTGTAGTAGCTTTCTGTGGTCAGCACTCTTTTCTGTTTCTTATTTATTTTTTAGCCTCTTTCATGAATTTTAAAATTGAACTCTGCTCCTGGGGCACAGGGAGAACTGTCCCAAGATCCTTATGATTGAGGCCAGGGGCCTGGTCATTAGCTTTCCACATAGGGGCCTCAGGTGCTTGTGGCTTGCCTACTGTGCTTGGGTGGGAGTGGCCTGACCTAGTCACACAAGTTGTACCAGGATTCCAGGGCTCATACTTTCCTTCTTCAGTGAGGCCGCAGGCCTCATTGTTGGCCTAATGAGCCAGTACCAATGGGCCTCAGTTGTGGATCTATGTTGTGGTTAAGACCCTCCCACTGGCTTGCCCAAATATCATTTGCATTGGGTTCTGCTCCCCTTTTCCCTAAGTGAGACAGACCTTTCCTGTAGTCTAAGTAATGTTATACTGGAAGATTGTTTCACTCCATCTTTTTGTGGTTTCTGTCACTCCCAAATTTGTTTAGAGGCTTGATTTAATGTTGTTCCTGAGGGAAACTGGAGAGAGCTTGGGCAATTTTCTAACTTCTCTCCTTCATTTTGGAGTTTTATAACTTTTAAGAAAATTTGTTAGTTCTAATTTACTCTCACTCTTAAAACTCATATTAATATGGTTAATGATCCTGTGTTTTGGAAACTAGTTGTATTTTCTATGGCAGTATGGCCCCTTTAATTTCTTCATTAGTCTACTTTGTTGGTTTCTTTTCATCACTAGTAAATTCAAATGATATAATCATTTGAGCTTTCTTTCATTTTCTTTTTCTACTTATATCTGAAGGGAGTTTACCTCTTGTCAATGTTTCCTCTAATGCATAATGCTAGAAATTTTATTAATCTCTCTCTCCTAATTGTGATACTTTTCTCTGTGGTATTTTAGATATGGCAACATAAAAGTCATTGAAATAAAAAATAGTTTATTTTTATTTATTGATTTTTTTTTTATTATTCATCGAGTGATTCAATTTCTATGTACTTTGGTCTGCTTGCTTTTTGCATTAATGTATTACTCAATACGAATTCCTCTGGTTGACCACTTGTTGAGAGATGAACCATTTGGTTAGAGGTACTAAACAAATCAACCAATCTCATTTGTCACAGGGGTTATATTAATGAAGTGTAATGTATAAAACTGCTTTTTTGGAACCCTTGTTGCACAACCCATTTAGGGAAGCCATAGAAAATGTGAACAAATAATTGTTTTTAGTTAATCCAATATGGACTTAATTTCCTGACATATCTGTCCTCAGATTCAAAGTGCCAGTAATCTTTGAGAAGCTTTTGGGTATGCACAGTTTTATAACTTTTCTGGCATAGTTCTAAAATGATTTACAGAAAGGATTCATCAATAATTCACAGCTATACATTAAAATATATGCTTTCCCCCAACTACCCTAGCATGTTATTTCCTCTCCACTACTCCCCCCCACCCCTTTTTGGTCAACTTCAATCTGATGGATATGAGACAATGGTAATTCATTTTATTATCATGGATGATACATCTTTTTTTTCTGCCTTTTGGAGGGCAATTGGGGTTAAGTAACTTGCCCAAGGTTACATGGCTAGCTTTTGTGTGTGTGTGTGGGGGGGGTGTGGGTGGGTGTTAAGTGTCTGAGGCCGGAACCAAACTCAGGTCCTCCCGACTCTGGGGCTGGCGTTTTACTCACTGCACCACCTAGCCGCCCCGATGATACATCTTTTGTGTAAGGGAAAGTGAAGTAGCAGGGTGGGTAAATGAGAGAGGTTTACCATGATATAAGAAAATTTCTAAATCCTTTAAGTGATATGTGTTTAAGGAAGTTTTGGAATCCATGAGCCAAGTACATATGACTCAAGAGTTCTGATGTTGGCACTGTTGTTTTTTATACCTTCATTGCATCAATTCATAGCTCTCTCTTGTATTCTTATCTGGAAAATGGGAAGATACTTTCTTTCTCTTAAATTTTATCATGAGGATTAATTAATGTTTGTAGGATAATATGTATGTAAATGCTAAGCATTAGCATTATATATAATTCAATGCGCAGCTGGGCTTTTGTTACAAATCAGATTCAGTCAGGAGTAATGAAGCTTCATCATTAACAAATCATCAATTTGTCTCCTAATGATAACAGATTTTATTTCTACTCTTTTATAAATTCTTCCCAGATGACATCTCTTATGAACATGTTCTAGATACTGCCATTATTTCATTTCTAAAAGATCATCTGAATTTAGCTGCATTATAGAATGCATACAATGCTGGGTTTATGAGACTATTTGTTTGATGTCATATTAAAGGGAGTTTCATTTTTGCAGGATTTTCCCCAAACCTAATTTAAAAAGGAAAATTTGAAACTTTATCACTTAACACCATATTTGTCTAGAAGTGTCTTGGTAGAGAAGCAATAGGTAGAGGAGGGAAGCAGGAAAATAAAATAACCTTTTTTCATGTTAAAAGCATTAAATGCAATTAACTAGCTAAGTGCCAGTTTAGGTCTTACCCACAAAAAGGGGACAAATGAGTACTACCCTATGATACTAGTCCTGGTCCATGCCTAGGATGTGTTCTTATCTTTAGCTTTTATTAGTCATTCCCCCCACACACATACACCCATTCATATTCCCACCAGAAAGCATCCATGATCCTATGAATATATCTAATGTGTTCCAGACCTTTAGGTCTTTTACAGGAAAATCTCATCTTAAAGTTCAATTGATCAAAAAGAATATTATTTTCATCATCTAGGTTGGAAATCCACTAGCTACTTGCTTTAAAAATAAAGATGTAAAAAGATGTCAGCCCTACATTTGAGGAGAGTGGGGTGGAGAAATTAGAGTGTGTTCTCGGCACAAGGAATAATGTAAGTGAATGTTCAGAAATAGGAAAGCATGTGATATAAGTGGTGGGCAATACACAATGTGGTTTGGCTCACAAAATAAGGTATAAAATTAGGAATAGGTAGCATGGATCAAGAAATAATAAGCGTGGTTTTAACAGGTTGAATTTGAAGTACTTGTGGGACAAGCAAATGTGGCCTTTTTGAGAAGGAATTATTTGTTTTGTAGCAAGTTGGAAATATAGGTCTAGAATTAAGATGATATATTACAGCTGGAAATATAAGTTTGGTAACCACATAGTTTGGTAAGAAGAAGCCCTGGGAGGGAATTATATTATTCAGAGAGACAACATACAGAAAAGTATCAGAAAAAGGATGAATTAATTAAGGAGATATAGAAAGGGCTATTATTAGACAGGTAAGTGTATGTTATCTTTGAAGTCACAAATACCCAAAAAAAGAGGCTGGTCAATAAGAACAAATGCTGTGGAAGTTAAGTAAGTTGATGGATGGGGAAAAATGTAGCCACTGTATTTCATGATTAGGACAACATCCATGGACTTTGAGAGAAAATATCAGTAGAATCTAGAATGCAAAGGGTTGAGGAGAAAGTGATTTCTAAGGGTATAGAGTTTTTGGTTGTTGTTTCTTTTTTTCATAAAGAGGAGGCAGTATTCTTTTTCAGGCTTTACTCTTGTCTCTGAACTTTATCTATTATCCATACCACAGAATTATCTTAACTCCTCAACTTATGAAATTCTTGAAATACACTCTACCCCTTTAGCCTCTTCCTCTGATTGGCTGATTCATCTCAGAAACTTATTTTTAGGAGGATGATCAGACCAATCATGTCTTCATTCCACTCCTGGATGTACTACTAATAGTCCAGGCTTTCACTATCAATGCTCCAACCTGAGTACTCCTTCCCCCATTACTTTTTAACTTTGCTGTTGTTTTGTCTTCTTTAATAAGAATATAAGATCCTTGAGAATACAACTGACTTTCTGCTTGTTTTTATAACATCAAGCATGAGCAGATTTCCAGATGACTACTGCTGTGAATAGTTTTAAGTTTCTAATCACATAGTATAGTGAATTCTCTATTTATTCAGCAGTAAATTAAAGAAAAACATTCACAGAAACCAAAGTACAGCATTCACAATGTTATAACATAACAACTTATCACTAAAGTGGCTATATAGTTTTAAACAAATGATATCATTCAGTAAGTCCTTAACTCAACCATCCTTAAGGAGCAAGCCTCCTTAAGGGACACAAAGTACAAAGGTCAAAGTTCAAATGTGACCCCTAGGTCACAGTGTCTTAATCTCTCAGTCAAAAAGTCTTCTTTCTTCTTGACTGGAGGTTAGTTTCCAATCATCCTTAACTCAATCATCCTTAAAAGGTACAATGCACAGAGTATAATGTTCTCCCACCCTAGACCACAGTAAATCATTATCATCTCTGTCAGTATTAAGTACCCAAGGAGAGGTCTTTTCATCTTGACTCAAGTCTGGCTCTCAGATTCCATGGTTCCTCTTCCATGGGTCCAGCTCTTGCCTGAATCTACCTAGCTGTCACCTGTATTCACAGGTAGGCAGCTCTCAGCTCCTCATCCAACTCCTCGTCTATCTGCCATTCCATATTGAAGCTCACAGTGTCCAGTCCACCTCAAGCCCTTCACAGTTCCTGTTTCTGGGAAGACAAAGCTTAACAGAGCCACAATAACATTAATACACACTGCCAGCATCATCATCAATTCACTTTCTGCCTGTATAATCAAAACAGACCAGGAGACAGGATCTCTGTCTGAGAAATCAACACAAACTATCAGTTAAGTCCCAGGACCTCTGAAAATATCAGTAAAACCCTCCTTTATGACTCTTGTAAATAGACAACAAGAAAGTCCTTTTTCAGGGCTTCTGAACCAGCAGTAAGGTCCCAGGGCTTCTATAACAATAGCAATGTCTTATATCAGCAGACAGATCTGAGAAAGTAACATCAATACAGACAGACAAAGTTCTGCCTCCACAACCATGCTTCCTACCAGTTCTGTTCTCTCCCAGCTTGGGTTTCTCCTTATGTGGTCATCAGCTCCTCCCTGTTCCTGTCTTTGGCAAGTCCCTCCCACTGTAGGTTTCTTAACAGAGACTTGATATAATCAAGGGCAAGACTCAAAAGAAACTTGGACTGAGACAAGGTGCTAAATAATTAAATAGCTGAAACAAGGTGCCAAGTACATCTTTGCTTGCCAATTCACACCAGCACATAGCACATTATCCGGCACATAGTAATTGCTTAATAAATGCTTGCTGATTTGACAGGTGAATGGCCTGGAGAAGGATTACCTCCTAAAGAGAAGTTAAAGAGGAAGAGACTAAAGATGGATGAGAAAGGGAAGATGGTTGCTATAGCAATGTCCTGAAGAAGATGGGATGAAGTGTATAGGTCTTAGTAAGGAATAATATCACTTCTGATAGAAAAGACAGTAAGTCAAGAATGGATGATGAAGCTAAAAATAATTGAGGCATGATGGAGAGGAGTTAAGTTCTTTTCATCAGATATTACCAATCTTCTGAGTTAAGTAGGAAGTTGTGTCATTTATTATATATGGAGGGGAATTTGGGTAGAGTTAAGTGTTGGAGGAGAAAGGAGGTTCAGGACAGTTAGAGTAATCAGGGATGATGATCTCTGAAGAGCTTTTGCCTCCAGTGCCAACTACAAAACATGCCACCAAGAAAAGCTCACTGCAAGGAGAATATGGGAGACTGGAACAACATTCTACAGAAATGTGTGTTCATTCCTTCATTCAAAAATCATTACTGAATGTCAACTATATGCAACATTGATACCTGATTAATCTCTAAGGAGGATACAACAATAAGCAACATAGACTTTGTCCTCAAGGACAGTCTAGTTGGGAAATTGACACGTACAGATAGAAATATAGTACTAAGGAGGATGTGATCATGGATGCAGTAGCTACAAAATATGAGAACTCAAAAGAAAGACACATGTAGGATAATAGGTCACATGAACAAAACTCCTACTTTTGGAGAAAGTCATGTTTCTATAAGCTCTTTTATCCTGAATAAACTTTGTCCCAAATTGTATCATCTGTGGCAATTATTATGGGCTTCACCTAGCTAACAAAGTTACATCCTTGCTAAGAGCATATTTCCCTGATTGGATGGCAAATATATCAGAATAAGAGGCTTTATATAGATAATTTTAATACAACTAAGGGAGGGGCAGAGGTACATAAAAGGATAGGTCATGATTATGATGCAATTAAAAACCTTTAAAGTGCTTACTAGGCTTGTATCCTAGAAAGATTCCCAGCTTTGTAATCAAAGGACCTGGGATCAGATTCAGACTTTGACATTTCTTACCAGCATGACCTTGCGTCAGTTATTAAACTCTTTGGGCCTCCATTTCCACACCTATGAAATGAGGCATTTGAACTAGTGGACTCTGAGGTTCAATATGGCTTTAGATCTATGATCATATTGTCCCAAATATCTAACATAATAAGTGGCCTAGGACAATGTCTCTTTTGAAGAAACTGATTTTCTGTTAGTATCAAGAATTCCTAGCCACAGACTATCACTGAAGGGCTGAGTAGAGATGGAGTTCCTAGGATAAGATATTTAGAGCTTGAAGGACCCCTAGAGGTCATTTTGTTCAACCCCTTTTACAGATAAGGAAACTGAGACTCTAGAGAGGTTAAGGGACTTGCCTATAGTTATGAGAGTAGTAAGCAGTAGAATATGGATTTGAAGGCAAGTTCTCTTCCAAATCTATCACATATCTATCTATCTATCTATCTATCTATCTATCTATCTATCTATCTATCTATCTATCTATATCACTATAGAGATAAGGTTCAAGGGACAATAAGTACATATGATCTCCCCTTTACCACCCTTATTTGAAGAAGCACAACTATTTAAAGGACAAACAATTTCAATATGACTAAGACATTTTTTTAAACCACAAGTTCTATGCTGGAAAATTTTTACAAAAAATGACTACTTTTTCTTTGTCTCATATCAAGAAAGTCTTCAATGTTATTTTTCTGTTCCATTATGTGTTAAAAAGAGTGGTCATTCTTTAGAGGTAAGTTATCACAGTAAGTTTGGAAGTATGATATCTCCCACTCTATGTTTCTTGAATCGTTTTAATGAATCCTGACACGAATATGCATATATAAATATTCATAGGGTTGATCATTTGAATCTTTGCAAAAGTGATGAATAGTTCCCTGGTCATTAGAAAATATGTTTGAGGCCATTCATTCATTGAAACACTGATATTAACAACAGCATAAGCATATTTCTCATCCTTTTTCCTTAGAGTACTCACATTTCAACCCCCCATCCCCTCCAGGTAGAACCCACAAAGAAACCAAAACTCATTTGCATTTTATTTCTGGTAATTTACCTGGAATATCTGATATTCTTTTTTAACTAGATGTCCCAATACTAGAAAATTAAGTTCCCAGAACTAGAGAGGATGAGCACTGAAAATGGCATTAAAGATGGTACTAACATTGGAATAGACGATTTATTTCTGAAAAGGAAAATAATTACTAAGTGACTTTCCACACAGCACCAAATACCCATAAGAAAGGTGGAATAAATAATCAAACCTCTAGTTGTTCTAAAATACTCATTTAATTATGTTAAAAAAAGAAAAAATATTCAGATTATTGATGTATAATTTCAGTATTTGGGTCCATAGACATCCCTAGAATCTGTTTAACATGAATGGTAATATCAATCAGAATTCTAGGGTATACTTCAAAGATGTTCTTCAAATTATGAATAATTCATAATGCAGATTAAACTTTTAAAAGTATGTTGTACATAATTTTTTCTTTGGAGAGCTGGTTGTTAAACTTTTACCAGTACATCCCTAAGTGAAACCTTCTTCCATGGTGACTTATCTGCTTTCTAATTTCAGATTTTTGCTAGCTGATTTACTTTAAGTGAGGCTCACCTATTAGGGAAGTATTCAGTTTTTGTTACTTTGTGCCCCACATTCCCTTGGGAAAAAAAAAGACCTTAGGAAAGACAATTTTCCTGACATTATTAAGTTTGTTCATTTTTCACTTAAAGGAATTACAAGATTGAATTTGATTATAGGCCTCAGGCAGGATAAAGATAATATCATTTCACATAAATTCATTTTGCCCTCCATAGCCTAGTACTGTGAACCAATGGTCACCTAACAAATGCTCTGAGGAGACTTACTAGGGTCTTAATTTCTAGTGCCTGGTGAGCTTCAGCCCCTATTAAAACATCTTGTAATTCTTCCTATTAGAGAGGCAGCTTAGCATAGAGTCAGTCACTTGAAGGTATGAAGACCTAGGTTTGCTCACTAGCCTATGGTCAGAATACCTAGGTTTATACTTATTCCTTATATGACCGTTGAGGGGGCTGGACTAGACTGGATGACCTTTGAAGGCCCTAATACCTTCAGGACCAGGATCATATGATGTCACCCTCAATACTATTAACTGTGTGATTATGGTCAAATTTCATAGCCTCTTCCAACTCCTGTTTCCCCACTTGTAAAGTGTGTGTGGATGTGGGGTGGGGAAGAGAACAAAAATTATGCCAACTTCACTTAACTAAATGAGATAA
Organism: Petaurus breviceps papuanus; assembly: GCF_028583685.1. NCBI lineage: Eukaryota > Metazoa > Chordata > Mammalia > Diprotodontia > Petauridae > Petaurus > Petaurus breviceps. Next base: position 4,808,336 of record NW_027185698.1, read on the forward strand.
AGTACATGAAAGGGCTTTGTAAACTTTAAAGCACAATATAAATAGTTGGGGGCGGCTAGGTGGCATAGTGATTATAGCACTGGCCCTGGAGTCAGGAGGATCTGAGTTCAAATCTGGCCTCAGACACTTAATACAAAACTAGCTTTGTGACCTTGGGCAAGTCACTTAACCCCAATTGCCCTCCCGAAAGCAAAACAAAAAACAAACAAACAAACAAAAAACCAATATAAATAATTGTCATTACTATTGCTGTTTACTTGGAGTTCTTTGATCCCAATTATAATCTACCTGACATTAAAACTTCAAGTTGTGATCTGGATTGTCATTCTACCAGTTAGAACCACATGATATCCAACCACTAAACACATATATAAATTACTGAAAGTGTTATACATTGTACATCTGGATAAGATATGACACTTTCCTGTCCCCTAAACTAAGCTGGTCAGACTCAGGTGATGGCAGTTGCCATCTTCACAGACAGCAAGTAAAAAAACTTTTTTTTCAGTTCAACACTTTATTGTATATTTTATCATATTCTTTATTCTATGGATGCTAGTTTTGTTTCACTTAACAAATTTTTAGTTCCCTACAGCAAGAGCTATTCTTTTTTAATAACTCCGATGTGGTTAGCTCAATGCTAGACACAAAAAATACTTAATTACTTGAAATTATATTGGTGGAAGAAGGTCCTGAAGTATGTGTGTATGTGTGTGTGTTTGTTTGTGTAAGAACCCATTATCGCAAAAATTCTAAATTGGAGATTAACTGGACATAGCAATTATAGCTAGAAATCTTCCATAGCTACACCCAACCCCTGCTGCAGGGCACACAAGACCACTTTAAGTTTTGTTCACTATTTGTGAACAGTCTAAAAAGAGGAGACATGGACACTCCTCTTCCAACCATTTCCCCACCCCCAAACTTCAGAGTTTTGCCTGGGGTTACTCATATTTCTAGGAGTGGAGTAATTCAAGTGTAGGCCAAGTTAGGTTTAGGAGATCAGTGCCTGAATTCCTCTTCCTAGTCTTGCCCAGATTGAATGGGGCTATAGTGTTTGGCCATCTATAACTTTATTAGGTCTAGTGTTGTTGTTGATTTTTTTTTTGGGGGGGGTTGTATTTATTTAGTATTTAATTTCCCTCAGTTACATGTTAAAAACAATTTTCAACATTGTTTTTAAAACTTTGAGTTCCAAATTCTCTCCCTTCCTCCCTCCTCACTCACCAAAAGAACTTTCAGAGCCTCTCCCCACAGGACTTAAAAAGCCCATCCTTATGTTTTGTTAAAATTCTCTCACCAACTACCACGATTCATGATCTCTAGTTTGTCTTATTCTGTATTACTTAAGTAAGTCTGTTATTAGCTTTATTGTTTGCAATCCTGTACAGTCCACCTCTGACTGCTATGCAAAGTGCATATCATTGGCAGATTACATAGGGAAAGCAGCACTGTATATACCTAGCTTGCTTTCAAATGTCAGCAGGAAGACATTTAAGCAAAGATATGGAAGATCTCTGTTAAATAAAATATTTTTATCATATTTTCTGTTGACAATTAGTAAAGTACATTTTGAGGGGTTCTAATATATTTTTGGTTATGAACTAATATAAATAAATTTGTGGCACCATACATACATCATGGACATTTTGAAAGCTAAAGTTAATCTTTCTGTCTTCCCTACACCCACCTTCTCTTGGTTCAAATGATTATGGTGTTGACATGCAGTTTATGTGTGATGGATGAAAGGAGACAGTAAAAGGCAGGATGAGCTAATAACAGTAAAGTCAGTATTGAATCAGAAATGTATTGAGATACTGGGAGAAATCAAGATATGGGCTTCAATCATTAGAGTTTGTCACTACCGAGATTTGTTGGTTGATGTGCTGTCAAAGTACTGAGAGAAAATAGGTTTTATAACAAGGAACTGGACTGCCGAGAAAGCAGTTTAACACTCAAAGGACTTTGCATAAATAGACAGTATAAAGTGATGGGGGGCATGCAATAAACTTTGAGGCTTGGTAAAGATAGCATTGATCTTGCTTCAAAAAATAGTTCCTGAAATACTTTTTTGGTTAAAACAGCATTCATTTTAAATATTTTCTAATGGGAATGTTTAATTGTATACTTTTCCATGTATTTTAGCTTTTGGTAGAGATCTAGAGACATATAAGTAAGAAACCAAATGAAATTTGCATTATAAAATTCCCTACGCATCAATACTGTAAAATATTATTGGTAATAGTATTTTATTATGGCCAACTATATGGTGAATTGTATATTATCTAAAAGGCATGAATAATTGAGTCTATAGATTATCTCAAAACCTCATTTGAGCAAAAAGCATCAACCCAGTCTTTTATCAAACCTTTTTACTAAGGCATTAACATGGTGTCTGGCAGAAGATTTCTCCTTTTCTGTGGGAGGAGGAAGGGGTAAAGGATGGAGTGCTACTCAATAGAGTGATGCAGCCTAGTTTGTCTCGAGTACAGTGTACATGAAAAAAGTTTAAAGTTGAATATCCTAGGAAGCAGAGCTCATATAGAAATTAATAACCAGCCAATTCCAAATGACTGAGACCTGCCTTTCCAAAGTGTTTCTTTTGAATCCATTGTTCACTTAAATCTACTGATGGTGATATAGGATGTTTCTACATTTCATTGAGAAAAGAAACATAGACAAAAAAGACTGGGCAAATATGTTGACAGTTATGAAATGAGCATCACCTGTATTTTAGTGAATTTTAAGTGATTTTAATTATGAAAGAAAGAGAAAGGAAGGAAGGGATAGGAAGGAAGGGATAGGAAGGAGGGAAGGAAGGAAGGAAGGAAGGAAGGAAGGAAGGAAGGAAGGAAGGA
>NW_027185698.1:4811203-4851510 GCF_028583685.1 Petaurus breviceps papuanus
GGAAGGAAGGAAGGAAGGAAGGAAGGAAGGAAGGAAGGAAGGAAGGAAGGAAGGAAGGAAGGAAGGAAAGGAGGGAGGGAGGAAAGAAGGAAGGGAGGGAGGGAGGAAGGGTAGTCATACAAATGAATACAATGTAATATTTACCATACAAATTTGCTGAGGCTTGATTCAACATAGCCTTACTTTCCTTGACATCGAGGTCAAGGATAAAGTAACGGTGAATGATGAAATGCAGTGACAAGGGCTATAGGACAACTGTTGAATTCAGTGAAGAAACTAGGTAGGACAATTCCTTGTAGGGTAGAGGATGACATTCAAAAAGATGGAGTATGGCTAATGTTTAAGAATGGCGTGAACTTCAAATCATCTCATTTGATGCTCAAAACACTCCTTTAATATTACCTATAATACAGCTATTATCACCAAAATTTCAGAGACAAGAAAAATTAAGCTCACTTCTATTTGAATTGTCTTTGAAAGATTCTGAAGGTCATCTGTCAGGATAAGATACCAGACAGTGATGTCCTTTTTCAAACTAAACTGTCAAACATTCAAACTCTGCTTCCAAGTGTGCAACTGCAATATTGCTATGTTGTTCAAATGCCAAATGTATGACTGAAAAAAAATATGGAGAACTAACATAGGGCGAGCATTCCACATGGTGGTTAAAAGAAGTGACACAAAGACATTCTCAAAGTCTCTCTTAAGAACTTTAGAATTGATTGAATGACATGGGAGACACTGGCACAGGACCACTCAGCATGGCATGGCTTTATCAAAGAAATTGTTGTGCTCTATGAGCAAAACAGAATTGAAGTAAGTTAAAAGAAACACAAGATGTACAAATTTAGAGAATCCACCCCGAATGTTCACATGGACCTTTGTGCCCAACCTGTAGTAGAACATCCCAAGTTCATATTGGTTTGATCAGCCACAGCTAGAGACACATTGTAACTTGACTCTAGCATAATGAGGTTATTTTGGTCCTCTTTGAGAATGAAGGACTAGACCACCAAAATTTCAGAAACCCAAAATACTAAGCTCTGAGAGTTTAGGTTTTTTTATCTATGGCTGCATAGATAGTAAATTAACTTTTCAAATACCAAATAGGAGCATGCCACTCTTACTTCTTCACTCTTGACCCCACTCATCACTCTCTAGATGTCTTAATCTCTTCATCAGCACCCTCTCCCTCTCTTCTTATCACTTTTCTCTTCTAATATCCCTATATGTATTCTCCTCCTCCATTGGAATGTCAGCACTTTGATGCCAGGAACTTTCTTTTTTTTTTTCTTTTAAACTTACCCTTCCAACTCTAGTGCTTAGAACAATGTCTGGCACATAGTAAGCACACAATATGATAAATACTCTATGAGTCTGTGAGGTGAGACATGGCTAGATGGCTGTTCTAGAATTGTTGAATGAATGAATGACTGTATAAGGATACAGTGTGATACTGGTATCCTCTTTATTTTACTGTAGAGACAACATATCAGAGTGGACAGAATGCTTCGTTTGGAGCCAGGAGACTTGGACTTGAATCATCATTCTGATATTTACTAGTGCTGTGCTATGATAGACAAGTCATTTAACTTCTCTGATCTTTAATTTATTACAAATGTAGTCAGTAATATGTGGAGAACCTGTTGCAGCAAATACCTGTGGGGAAAGGGCTTAGGAAACCTTAAAGTATTTCTAAAGAAATGAAAAGGTTTACTTTTTATTGTGATACATCTACTTTGAAGTAAACATTTTAAATTCTTTGTCTCATACCATAAACTATGGTTTGTACTTTACCTCCCTCCATCTTGGTAAAAACTGGATGAGTAATTTTCTATTGACTTCAATTTCTATGATCCAATTTCAAAAGGAGACATTTACCATGTTAGAAATTTCTTATCCACATAACAGATTCTGATAAAACTAACCACAGAAAATGCATTTTTCCACAGGAATAATCTTATCTTTAGCAACTCCAGTCACCTTAAGACTTGTACCCTTTTTCCATTTCTTTTCTGCTAAGGAATGCTATTGATTGACTGTGTATTCTATATGAGCCTAAAAAGCTGTACAAACCCAGTCTATACCCCAAGAAACTGATGCTTTTGTCAGGGAACATTCTTCTTTACTGCACTAATAAATTTATTTTCCTTTCAGTTTAGCTCCTCATTTTATTTGATCAGCAGTCATGCAAATCTATTGATGAGAAAGATTCCATCTGGGTTCTCAAGAGAGGCAGGTTAAAAGTCTGTCACAACAGGAATATAGAGTTGAAAGGACCATTACAGACAATTGAGTCCAAATCCTTCATTGTATATATGAGAAAAAGAACCTGTGACATAGAAAAGTTAAGTGACTTTCTTAAAACCATACAGCTAGTATCTGAGGCAAGATTTGAAACCGTCTTCATAAATAACTTCAAATCCACTGCCCTTTCTAATGTTCCTTCCCATCTCGTGTTATATTTGAAAGTTAAGTGAAGTGAGAGACTGTGATCAGAGTATAATCAATTTATTAGTTAGGCTAACAGTAACCAAAAACTGGGTTAATGACATTGCTCAGTGATCAAAGACCATGAGATAGGACTTACTAGACTTCACATAATTTTAGGACATACAAAAGAACAGAAAACAGAGTTGGGTATGTGGGGAAAACAATGTAATTCATTACAGTAGATTGCACTGTGGGGGTGAGGAACAATATGATTGTTTGAAAATTGGGAATGAGGAGCTAACAACAACCCCCTCCTTCCCTCCTGTGATTAAGAAATGTTCATTGTTTGAGTCCACCTGTAAGGTTAGAGAGGGTGGACCAGACTTCTTTGGATAATAAGCCAAACACCCTTAAAGGATAGCTTAGTGGTGTAAAGATACTAGATGAGACTCCGTGGTGTTGACCTGATTTTTTTCAAGGGTAACAGATTTCTTTGACACAAAATACTGTAGTGATTAAGAAGAGAATTGTATTTCAAACAACTCATTACAGGACAACAAAATATTTTAAACTAAGTTTAGAGACAAAGAATCATGACTTAGGCAGTTAGCATGACAAAATCATTAATTGTAAATGGGATTATTATTTTAAAGGAACAGAATCAATATGATTATTCTAAAGGAAAGACTTCCTATCGTATAGCAAATAGAATCTTGTTCCAATTACAGATTAGGCATGGGGGTTCTGGTGAACTTCTAGGTGTGGAAAGTTTCTCTCTCAATGAAAGTCATACTTCCAGTCTTAAAGATTTGCTTAGAAGAATGAAAGATTAAAGAATGTTTCCAGGAGCACACAACTAATATGTGTCAGAGAGAAGAGCTTAATTCTTCTTGGCTCTGAAGCTGACAACTGTGAATATAGTAAATTAACTTATAAAAGTGGTCCAATGGCTCTAAGGAAAACAATTTCCTCTCAGCTGAATAGCAATTAAACAGCCAAGAAGTTATTATAGGAATATATGTGTATAATATGTGTATGGCAAACCTTAGAATTAAAGTTATGGACATTAATTGACTTCCTGAACTAAAATAGCCTATCATCTAAATTAATGACAAAGCAAAATACACATAGAGAATTATTTCCTTAGCATAAAGAGCATTAGATGACTACATAAAAATAAACATTGCCATAGAATTAAATGTCTTTTTACTAGCTATGCACCTAAATAATAGGAAGATTTAGTGCCTACCTGTAGCAGCAAGCACCCCAAGCATCCTCAGGGTGGCTGCCACCACAGGTTCTTGGATCTGCTTTGATAAAGGAAAGCAACTCAAAATGGGTTAACAAGCTTACTTTAATCAGTCAGACATATATCGTTTACCTTGGTCAGGGGAAAAAGGTCAGCACCCCGAACTTCAAAGTATACAGGCAGAAATATCAAGACAGAAACAGATCAAGTAGACAGCTTTCCAAACTGTCCAGCCATTACATCCATACCAAATCAACATCTGGGTTTTTTCAAAGCCGGGGGGCTTAGGACAACGGCTTCCCAGAATCCATATCAAATCGCAGAACACTTCTCAAAGTGAGCCCCAAAACAAAGCTACACATCAGGGCTTATATAGCATTTTCCTGGCTCAGAGAATGCAACAACCTTATTGACTCACTGGCCAATCAAAAAGTATCCACTGAAAAACAAGCCTCCCACCCCAGGCCTCAGAAGCACCCCAGCCTAGGGGCAGGGAAGATCTTCCAAATTTGCATTCCCATTACACTACCCCACTAGTTAGTTATTATACCTTTGGATCCATTACGCATTGTTTTATTTTTTCTTAGTCAAGGTAAATAATGCTATTTGAATAATCCTAGTGAATAAATAATCCTAGTGAAAAGTATTTTAATTTCAGTTTTAATACCAGTTAACATTATATTCCATTTACCATACAGTCAAAAAGCTATTTTCAGAATATGGTATTGACATTTTATCCTTTCTTCTATTCAGTCTGATGGTTTTCCTCCTAGAACTCTCACCATTCCTTATCTACCACCTTGGATAGTGTCTTATCCCTCTTTCTTTATAAAAAAATATTATTTTTTCCACAGTTGTAAAATTGTAAAAACAATTTTTAACATTCATGTTTAAAACTTTGAGTTTCAAATTTACTCCCTTCCTCCCTTTTCCCCACCCCCTTCAGAAGGCAAGCAATTCCATATAGGTTATACATGTATAGTTCCTTATCACTAAAAAATGGGTCTCTCCAAAGTTATGCTTTTGTCCTCCTTTTTTAAAAAAAATAGTTATCTCAGTTGGTGTTCCTAACCACCTCCATACTTCAATTATCATCCATATAAAGATTTATATCTTTATCTATACTTATATCTTATCTATACTTACAACCTCTCCCCAAAGATGCTGTCCCAAATTTTCAACTGCTTGCTTTCTCCTTCTGGATGTCTCATTGGCTCCTTGAGCCTTTGGACATGTTAAGTTCATGTCCAAAACTGAATTTTTCACCTTTTTCCAAAAGCTACTCGTTCACCTAATTTCTTTATCTCTGTAGATGCCACAACCACACTCTTGATCACTTTGAAAACTTCCATCTCTAACATAAACCCTTTTCTGACCCCCCTCCACTAAATTATTAGAATTCCCCATGTTCTATATTTACTTTGTATCTACTTTATATTTGTTCACCTGTATTCTAGTCCAAATGAATTATTTTCTGTAACTGACTTTTGTCCCTTTTTCTTATAGCTTTGTGCCTTTGCTCTTCCAAGTCTTAACTGGACCCTCTCCCCTTATCCATCTCTTGAAGTCCTTCTCTTCATTTGAATTACAATTCCTTATGTACCTCATGCTATATACTGTATGAGGTATGTCTTTACTGATAGCTTTCCAGTAAGTTCTGCCATCTTAGAATTTTCATAGCACTTTATACTTGTCCTTTGTACTCATCATCCATTGCTTAATACCATATATTATACACATTCCCTTCTTCTTCTTGCTAAAGTTATGTATAGCATATATTTAATTCAAGGTTTATTGAGTTGAATTGCAGTACTGTTAGGAACTATAGTATAGTTTGCAAACATAGATGCCTCTCGCTTTCCCTTTTGAAGATAGTTATGTCTGTGACCTTCTAAGACATTACCTTAGAAGTGATGCTCACACCTATCATTAGAACAGTCAAACCAAATGTTAGATTTATATGCATATGATATAGGGAAAACAAAAAAAATAAACAAATAGAATGCTAAAAAAAAAAGGAAAGAAACAAAGAAAAAATTCTCATCATTAGGGAAAGGGAAAAAGAAAAGCAAGGACCATAGAAGGTCTTTAAGGGCCTGAGGCTTGGGGAGAAGAAGGCATATGAAGTTTGTTTGTTTTTTTTATTTTCAAACTTGATGAAGCTGTAGGTTACAGACATGTCCTTCTGATTTCCTAATCTATTTTTAAAATGACTCATTCCTTTAAATTCAATAAATGTCACAATTTCAGCATTCTCTTCCTAGAAACCACAATATGTTAAAAGAATAACTTTTTTGTTGATATGGAAATTGAAATACTATGTCAAACATCAACTATATTAACAAATTTATCCATATATATATATAGGAAAGCATAATAGAAGAAAAATGTTTTATATGCTTTTAAGACAGGAATCACAGCTTCCATGATCTCCTTGAACAAGAGTTTTCCAAGTATTTTGAAACAGTTCAAGGCCCAAGAAAGTTATTCACTCTGGTCATGATTCATTTATTTTCGATCATCCTGTATTTCAAGAGTACTCCAAAACCTTTTAAAATATGTGGCTAGTTTCTGGCCTTGCTCTGTCCACTTATGGAGCTGATTCAATCCTTGAATTACAATTCCTTTTAAAGAACCCCATTTTAGGATCACCTGCTTAAGAGGAAATAAAAACCAACTCAGTGATAATTCAGATCATTTTAGAGATGTGTAGAAGACAAATCTTTTAAAAATAAAACTTATTTCATTGTAGTTCTAAAAAAGAAAGTTTACATATGGGCTTAAATATGGTATAGTTAAAAATGAAAAAATACATATACATATTTCAAATATGCTTTCAGTTTATATAAGCAAACTATTAGGGTTAGATATGTATGTAGAAATATGCAAATATATAATATAAATATTCTTGAAATAAATCAATGACCACTAAAAGAAACTCAACAGAAGTTAAACAGAGTTAAAAGTTTAACAGAGTTAAAAACACAATGTTGAGTTAAAAATAAGAGGAATTCTCTCTGCATATTGATAGACTCAGACTTCTTCCATCTTTAAAGAACAAAAAGTATTTTGTTGATCTTTTGGTCAGTCTGTTCTTATCCTCTCTTTTCTACTTTTAACTGAAAACATTTTTGAAATTGTTTATTATTCCCAGTGCCTCTTGAAATTTATATAGTGTTTTAAAGTTTCTAAAAAGTTTTAAACATATAATTTGCACAATAAATCATGGAGATAGGTACAACAGGTATTGTTACCCCATTTTACAGATGAGGAAATTGAAGCTGAAAAAATTTAAGTGGCCTTTTGTGGCCATAAAACCACTAAGTGCTAGATGTAGAATTTGAATTTAAATCTTACTGAGGCTCACTTTTTAAATATCATTCTATTAAGTGTATAATGATGTTTTTCATTTGATTGGGACAGGAATGGGGAATAAACTTATGATTTCATTGGTATTGGGAACTCAGCTGAGGAACCTTCTACTGATGCACATCAACAACTTCTCTGCAATTTAGTTTTAGAGATGTCCTATGGAGCTAAAAAAGGTTAAGTAGTTGATATACCCAGGATCACACAGTAAGTATTCGTCTGAAGTAAAACTTCAGCACAGACTTTCCTGGCTCTGAATCTTATTATCTACTATACCATATTACCTCTCATATAATGCAGATTATAAACTTTCCACCACTATAATATGTTTTCCCATTGTTCTCAAAGGCCAGACCAGCAGAATGAAAGCTATGGTGAGTCTTACCAATCTGGAAAGGTTCTAAGGTCCAGTCTGGAAGGCAATGGGAAATGGGAAGGGAAAGATCTCTTTATTATTATCATCCATCACTTTCTCTTTTTTCCTTCTTCTTCAGAAGAAGAGATAACTCTACCCCTCCCTAAATCAAATCCCTTAATCTGAAATGCTGGTTCCATTCCTTCCCATTTCCTCTCAGGGTACTGAAGTCTTCTTCTTTTTCTTATATATCTTTGATCTCTCCCTCTACCCTTCATATCTTTAAATAAACTCAGGTTTCTCCCATCCTAAAAATAGGAAGAAAATAGTGTTTTCTTGATCTTTCTAGCCTATTCAGCTACTATTCTCTCATTCTTTTCTCTTTATCAGCTTGGAAAACAAGTTGATTACATTCAATATCTCCACTTGTTCACTCCTCTTCTCCAAATCTTGGATTATGGCATCTACCTCTACCAATCTATTGAAACTTTTCTCTGAAAGGATATTAATGGTCATCTCATCATGAAAGAACAAAAGTCTCATATTCCTTGACTTTTATGTATAATTTGACACTTGACCATTTCTCTTGGTTTTTCTACTAATCTAGACATTCCTTATACCTTCTTCATTGAATCTTCATCATCTTCCTAACACTTTCATATATATATACTCTACTTTTCTGTCCTTGGACTTATTCTATATTCTCTCTACTCTATTTCCCTGGATAATCCAAGACTTTCACTTTGTGTCGACTTTAACTTCTAGTTTATTAAAAAATATTCAGGTCAGCAGCCATTTGTTAAGTGCCTACTTTGTTCAAGTCATTGGGTTAGAGACTTTGAATATAAAATTTATTCTTTTAATTTTTTTTAAAGATGATGCAGTCCATGCCTTCATAGTATGTTTAGTTTATTTGTCATGCATGGGTATGGTGAAGGCTACATGAGTGTATGCATACACAGATGTTGTATACAATGGGGGCAAAGGAGTGATCTAGATTAAGTGCTCTAGGAAAATTGGGGCACACCTAGAGCTAGTTGGATTATAGAAGCCATTCACAGAAGAGGCAACTCCTACATTGAAACTTAAAGGAACATAAAGCTTCTAAAAAGTGGATATGAAGAAGAAATAGGCATGCCTCAAACATTGGGGCCAGCCAGGGTGAATTCATGAAGGTCAGACATGGTGTGTCAGGTGTAAAGCCAAGCACAAGCAGCTTTCCAGAGGACTGCTGCTGTGAACAGATTCAAGATTGCAAATACATAGTATAGTGAACTCTATTTATTCAGCAGTAAATTAAAGCAAAACATTCACAGAAATCAAAGTACAGCATTCACAGTGTTATGACATAATAGCTTATCACTAAAATGACCACATAGTTTTCACCAAAGTGGCCACATGGTTTTAAACAAAGTACATTCATTTGGTAACTCAATCATTCAGTAAGTCCTTAATTCAATCATCCTTTAGGAGCCTTGTCTCCTTAAGGGAAACAAAGTACAAAAGTCAAAGTTTTCCACCCCTAGGTCACAGTAAATCATAATGTTCTCAGTCAGCATCAGGTATCCAAGAAGAGATCTTTTCATCTTGACTTTGAGACTGGCTCTCAGTTTCCATGGTTCCTCTTCCATGGTCCCAGCTCCTGCCCGAATCTACACAACTGTCACCTGGGCTCAAAGGCAGGCCGCTTGTAGTTCCTTGTCCAGATTCTTGTCCAGTTCCTTGTCAAGCCATATTGAAGCTCACAGAATCCGGTCCACCTCAAGTCCTTCACAGTTTCTGTTCCTGGGAAGACAAAGTTTAACAAAGCCAATAATATTCAGCCACATTGCCAGAACCATCACCAATTCACTATCTGACTGTGAAATCAACACAGACCCACAAACAAGGTCTGAGGACTCAACACAAATCATCAGTACAGTCCCAGGACCTCTGAAAACATCAGTAAGACCCTCCTCCAGGATATCTGTAAACATACAACAACAAAAACTTCTCTTTTAGGGCTTCTGAACTAGCAGTAAGGTCTCGGGACTTCTGTAATAACAGCGCCATCCTCTATCAGCAGACAAATCTGACAAAGTAACATCAAAACAGACAGAAAAAATACCAGCACCACAGCCATGCTTCCTCCCAGTTCTCCTCCTCATTTTTCAGTTCTTCTCAGTTCTCTTCTCAGTTCTCAGTTTTTCTCTCTGACCAGCAGCTGGAAACTAATCTCCAATTAAGAAGAAGACTTTTTGACTGAGAGATTAAGACACTATAACCTAGGGGTGGAGAACTTTGACCTTTGTACTTTGTACCCATTAAGGAAGCAAGCCTCCTTAAGGATGATTGAGTTAAAGACTTAATGAATGATTGTACTTTGTGTCCTTAATGAAGCAAGTCTCCTTAAGCATGATTGAATTAAGGACTTACTAAATGATTGAGATAGTAAATGACTGCACTTTGTTTAAAACTATGTGGCCAAGGGGTGGCTAGGTGGCACAGTGAATAGAGCACCAGCCCTGGAGTCAGGAAGACCTGAGTTCAAATCCAGCCTCAGATACCTAACACAAAACTAGCCATGTGACCTTGGTCAAGTCACTTAACCTCAATTGTCCTACCTTCCCCCCTCCAAAAAGCAAAAAGAAAAAGAAAAAAAAATCTATATGGCCACTTTGGTGAAAACTATATGGCCATTTTAGTGATAAGTTGTTATGTAATAACATTGTGAATGCTGTACTTTTATTTCCTTGAATGTTTTGTCTTAATTTACTGCTGAATAAATAGAGAGTTCACTATACTATGTAATCAGAACCTTGAAGCTGTTCATAGCAGCAGTCCTTTGGAAAGCTGATTGTACTTGGCTTTATATCAGGTTAGGGTAAAAACTAGAAGTCCAGTTTATATACAACATGTTAGAAAGATATTAATGTAAAATAAGAAAAAATAGAAAACAGGTAATATAGCATAGTAGAAAAAGGACTGCTCTAGGAATCAAGAAGACCAGGTTTTTAAAATCTTGCCTCTGACCAATACTGTGACCCTGGGCAAGCAATCTAATTTCTCAGTGATAGAAGTTTCTAAGAATATACATTACAGAACAGGTGATGACATTCCTTAAAGGAAATTTCCTTTCTGGGAATTTCCTAATCCAGTCTCACCCCTCTTTCCCCACCAATAAAATGGGCTTAGAAATGTAGGGGAGGGCCAGATTATAGGGAGTCTGACCAAGTTATTAGTATTTTATCATGGAGTTCTTTAGTTAAAACTAAAAGTTTTTAAGCAGTGGAGTGATTTATTGAAGCTTGTGCCTTAGTGTTTAGTATTTTGTGAAAGATGAACTGGAGAGGGCTCAGACTGAAGGAAGTGAGTGCAGTTAAAATACACCTGACCAGGACTCAGTGGGGCTTTAACTAGGGAGGTAACAGTGTGAGTGGAAAGAAGGGAATGGAATCAAGAAATGTCAGGAAAGTATAATCAAAGGGATTGAAAATGATTGGATGAAAGAAAAACATTTATTAATTGATGACTCTGTGCTTATACTCTGCTAAACATTGGGAATATGATTTCAAAAATGAGAATGTTTCCGCTTTAGTATAATGGGGGGTTGGGGGGAAGCTAAGGTATTGGAAGTGAAAAGATGGAAGGAGAACAAAAGAACCTTCAATTAACATAACTCTTTGAAGGCAAATGTAGATTTGATTACAGTTCTCAGAGAAAGAGGTAGAAATTAGGAAGGGGCAGAATAGGTTTAGGCAGCTTTATAAGCTGGAGCAGGGGAAAAGATACCTAGGGTAAGATGAGGATTGAAGATTCCAGGAAGCGCAGCAGTGAGTGGCTTAGTTCTACTCAGACAAGACTTTTGGTTGTCTGGTTTGAAGAGAGGAGCATCAGGGTGGAATATAACCAGTTGAAGATGTGAGGATGTAGTTAGGGAAAGAAAAGGGCAGTACATAGAAAACTGTGACAGTTCTGTCACTGAAAAAATAATTCAAGTACATTTGAAGGTAGGCTTGAGTTTGTACTCAGACAAAAGAGAATCTTTCATTAAGTGTTAATAGCCACATCAGCAGCTTGGAACGACTTTTCTTTTCTTTTCTTTTTTTTTTTTAGCAATCGGGGCTAAGTAACTTGCTCAAGGTTACACGGCCAGTTATTTCTGGGTATGGTGCTAAGTATCTGAGCCCAGATTTGAACCCCAGGTCATCCCAACACTGGAGCCAGGGCTCTTACTCGCTGAGCCACCTGGCCGCCCTTTACCACTTTTCTTTTTAAGCCATAAATTTAAATTTGGGCATTTTCTCTGGCATCATGTTACTCATTCTGGATTGTGGCTCTCTTTAGCTTGGAAGATGAAATGCTTTGGGGGAATTTGAAGGTCTCTATAATTTCAAAAGTCTCAAATGTTAATAAATCTATGAATATCAACAATTTATTGTTTGTTTACTGTATCTTATTATAAATATGTTGGGCTACCATCACAAATCAGAGCAGAAACAGTCATTGACAGAATTAAATTTCTAGAGTTAACCTTACCCTATTGTTGTTTAAAAATTCTGAGAAGGGTATATTGTACCACAAGGATATTTGACAAATAATCAAGTGATTTTTTAAATTGTCACTGTTAATGCAATAACACAATTTTTCAGAAAGATTATTGAGCTCACAGCTTTCCTTACTTCTCACTATGAGAGATGCCTTCTCCCCGAATCCTTGTCACTTTGGAAGGTAACCTGTGGACTTCTCTAATGGGTGAGGTGCTCCTGGAACATAGCAAATGCTTTATAAATGCTTTTTTTTACTGGAATGGTTAATATAGTGATGCTAGTGTGAGAACGCTGTATCTATATTCCCTGGATGAGAAATTAAAAAAAAATACTTTAGTAGCTCATATTTTGTATATTTCTCCTCACCTTGACTTGTCTTTATGTCAAACTCTTCCTCTATAAAGGGAAAAATGAGGAATATAACAGAATTTTCAGCACCTGGCACCCAGAAAGTGCTTAATAAATGCTTGTTGACTAACTGATGGAATGCTAAAACATAACCTACCTCTAACCAATTGGAGAAATAGAACTAAAGCCATTAAAGAACAATTTTTCTCACTCTTGATTCTACTTTTCTCTTAACCAGTCTTCAAAAAATAAGCACTACAATAGAGTCAATACCACACTCTCTTCCTTCCTTCCTTCCTTCCTTCCTTCCTTCCTTCCTTCCTTCCTTCCTTCCTTCCTTCCTTCCTTCCTTCTTTCCTTCCTACCTTCCTTCCTTCCTTCCTTCCTTCCTTCCTTCCTTCCTTCCTTCTTTCATTCCTTTCTTCCTTCCTCTTTCCCCATTCCTTTCCCCTTCCCTTTTTTCTTCCCTTCCCCCTTGTCTTCCCTGGCCTTGCCTTCCCTTCTCTCTTCCCTTCCCCTTTATTCCCCCTTCCCATCTTCTCTTTCCACTTACCTTCCCCTTTCCTATCTCCCTTTCCTACTCCCTTTTGTCTTCCTCACAATGTGCTGAAAAAAAATAACTTAGTTTCACCACATGGAATCAATTCATAGCTCTACCACTTTTTACTTGTGTGAAATGGGTTATGTAAGTCATTTGACTTCTCTCTACCTCATTTTCCTTATCTGTAAAATGAGAGGTTGAACTAGATGACTGCTTGAATTCCTAAACCTCTGCTTCTATTCTGGATACCATTTATAAAGGGCCTATTATCAGACATGCTGTGTTGCACATTACACAGTCTTCTACATACAAGTACTTAACTGACCTAGCCCCCTCCAAATTCACAGCATTTCCTTTTTACAATAGAGTGTTAAGATTATTTTTCTTGGATCCCTCAGTCAGAATTGTTTCTTTGTGCCCATTCTTACAAAAAAATATTACATCTTAGTTGAGTCAAAGAGGCTATAGCAGTTGGAGGGTATCAGTGTAATCTTCTATAAGGAATGAATAATTTAAAAATGTTATTATTAGCTGTGAATTATACTTGTCACTTTCAAAATAGGAGGAGAAATCATGTGGGTTGGGGGTAGGGTGGGAATGGAGCATAAGTCTGGCAGTTTTTAAGACACTGGGGAATAAAGCAAAGCTTAGAAGGAACTTTTCTCATTTTTATTCAAGCCCTCTCTATTTTTGTACTTAATATTAGCAGATTATTTGGGAAAGTCTTTTAGAGGGTCTTATTTCTAAGAAAAGCAAAAGCTAATTATAATAATTGAATCCTTAAGCACTTGCTTCATAACAATAAAAGCACACTCGTGCTTTTTGGATTAAAAATATTTGCAAATATATTTAATTATAAGGCCTGCTATCCTCAGCTAGAAATATCCACGAGGGTACCTTAGACAGGGATAACCTTGTAAATGAATATTTTTTTCCAGGTGGCTTGTGAAGATCCTGGACTATAATTAGTACTACAGTGCTAAAGCAAAAAGAAGTCATTTTGTTCTTGAATGAAACAATCTAATTTTGTGTACGTCTAGATTTCCATTCTAAGCAGTGGCACTAACATGATTTTTGAGACATAAAAGAGTTGTGAATTTTTTAATGGTAAGGTTGGGGGTAACAAGGGCATGAAATGGATAGAGCCAGGCTTGGAGTTAGGAAGACTAGTGTTTAAATCTGGCTTTAGATATTTATTTGTTGTGTGCCCCTATGTCCTCCTTAATTCTGTTTGCCTGTTTCCTCATCTATAAAATCCTTTTTATTTTATTGAATGATTGTTTTTTTCTCTTGATGTATTATGCTTAATTTTGTTGAGTGATGCTTGGTTGTAATCCTAGCTCCCTTGCCTTACTGAATATAATGTTCCATGACCTCCTATCCTTTAATGTTGCAGCTGCCAAGTCCTGTGTAATCCTGATTGTGACTATTTGATATTTGAATTGTTTCTTTCTGGTCACATGTGATATTTTTTCCTTGATCTGATTCTGAAATTTGGCTATAATGTTCCTTGGTGTTTTCATTTTGGGATCTCTTTCCTGAGGGGATTGGTGAATTCTTTCAATGACTTTTGTCCTCTGGTTTTAGGACATCAAGACAGTTTTCCCTGATAATTCCTTGAAAGATGTTGTCCAGGTCCTCCTTTTGGTTGTGGCTTTTGGGTAGTCCAGTGATTCTGATATTGTCTCTCCTGGACCTATTTGCTAGGTGAGTAGATTTTCCTATGAGATATTTTATATTTTCATTCATTTTTTTTCCCATTCTTTTGATTTTGTTTGATTGCTTCTTGATGTCTCATAGAGTTATTAGCTTCTACTTGCCAATTCTAATTTTAAGGGGCTGTTTTCCTCAACTAGCTTCTGTGTTTTCATTTCCATTTGGCCAATTGTACTCTTTAAGGAGTTGTTTTCTTTAGTGGATTTTTGTATCTTCTTTTCCATTTGACCAATTCAACTTTTTAGGCAGTTTTCCAAGCTGAGTCTTTTTTCATCATTCTCTTGTATCAGTCTAATTTTGCCCAAGAATTTTTCTTCCATCTCTCTTATATGATTTTATTTTATTTTATGCTTTTTGGAGGGCAATTGGGGTTAAGTAACTTGCCTAAGGTCACACGTCTAGTTTGTGTGTGTGTGTGTGTGTGTGTGTTCTGTCTGAGGCTGGATCCAAACTCAGGTCCTTCTGACTCCGGGGTCAGCGCTCTACTCACTGTGCCACCTAGCCACCCCTCTCTTATATGATTTTAAGCTATTTTTTTTAGCTCTTTCATATGTTCTTTCTTGTCTTGAAACCATTTCCCATTTTTATTTAGGGTTTTACCCATAGGTGTTTTGGCATTGTTTTCTTCTAAGTTTGTGTCTTGGTCTTCCCTGTCAACTTAATAATTTTCTGTACAGATATTTTTTCTTATTTTCTGTCCATTTTTTTGGGCCTACTCTACCAAGACTGTTCAGATATTGACTCCTAGTCCCCACATCCAGTGGCTTTTATTCATTTCTCATTTCTTTTGACCTTTCTTTTTATAAAAACAAAATTATATATTTATTTTTTAAATTTCCTCAGTTATATGTAAAAACAATTTTTAGTATTCATTTTTTAAAATTTACAATTACAAATTCTGTCTCTCCTTCTCTCCCTCCCTTCATCCCTACCTGCACCCCCATTGAGAAGGCAAGCAGTTTGATATAGGTTGTATATGTGTGGTCATGTAAAACATTTCCATAATAGTCATGTGGTGAAAGAAAATACAAACAAAAAAACTTAAGAAAAACTAGAAAGTTAAAAAAATTATGGTTCAATCTATATTCAGATACTACAAGTTCTTTTTCTGAGGATGGATAGAATTTTTCATCATAAATCCTTCAGGGGTGTCTTGGATTGTTGTATTGCTGACAATACTAAAGTCATTCATAGCTGATCATTTTATAACAATGCTGTTATTTTATGCACAGTACATTTCACTTTGCTCAGCTCATGGAAGTCTTTCCAGTTTTTTTTTTTTTTGAGAGCATCCTGCTCACCATTTCTTATCATACAGTAGCATTCCATCATAATCTCTTCCCAGTTTTTCCTCTACCTCTCTTTCTTGATTTTCAAAGTCTTTTGAGTTCTTCCATGGTCTGAGACCATATTATTCATATTATTTTTGAAGGTTATGGATGTAGGAGCTTTGACTTTTTTGCCTTCTTCTGAGTGTGTGTTTTGATCTTCCTTGTCATCATAGTTACTTTCTATAGTCAGAGGTTTTTGGTTTTGTTTTCCCATTGTTTGCTCATTTTCTCAGCCTATTACTTGACTTTTAGTTGTTTGTTAAAATAGGGCTCTGCTTCCAGGCTGAAGGCCACACTGCCCTAAGCCTCAGAGGTTTTGTGTAGCCGTTTTCTGAGATACTTCTAGGGACCTGTGAGTTTTCAGTTCTTCCAAGGTGGCATGATCTAGGGAGAGGAGTTCTGGTCTGTGAGCAACCACAAGCACTCTTTTCTGCCCTGGAACTGTGAGGAGGGTCCTACTGTACGATGGCTGCAAACTCTGGTGTGCTGGTGCTTCTCCTCACCCTGGGACTGACACCCAGGACTGGCACCCAGATCTAAGTATGGGCAAAGCATCAGCGTCCTGCCTCAGTGCTGGCAAAAATGACCCTATAATCTCCTTCTGACCGGTTGTATGATCCCCTTACTGTCTGCGGGCTTCAGCTGGTACCACTGCTGATTCAGTTACTCCCAAGGCCTGATCCTGGTTTCCTGGGGCTGGGGCTGTACTGGTGTGACTTGTACTGGACTGTGGTCCATTCTCACCCAGGTGGCACAGCTCCTTCCTGTAGATCTTTGAAGTTGTCTTTGACATCTGTGGACTGATAGGTCTGGAAAGT
Source organism: Petaurus breviceps papuanus (assembly GCF_028583685.1). Taxonomy (NCBI): domain Eukaryota; kingdom Metazoa; phylum Chordata; class Mammalia; order Diprotodontia; family Petauridae; genus Petaurus; species Petaurus breviceps. The sequence goes on from NW_027185698.1 coordinate 4,827,893, forward strand.
GCCACTGCTGCCAGTGATTCAGTTGCCCTGAGGCTGTTCTGGGTTTGCTTGAGCCGGGTCTGCACTGGTTCAGCCCATGCTGGACTGCACTCCTCTCTTATCATGGTGCAACAGACCTTTCCTTTTGACCTTATGAGTTGCCTTAGGCTGGGGGTTTCTTTTACTCCATCATTTTATGGGTTCTGCTGCTCTAAAATTTGTTTAGAGTAATTTTTAAAAGGTATTTGGAGGATTTCGGAGAAGAGTTCAGATTAGTCCCTGTCTTTACTCTGCCATCTTGGCTCTTCCTCCCCCTTTTGACCTTTTTGCTGATAGATGCTTAATAAATGTTTATTGATGAATTGGTTGATCAGTGGTCACTAAGTTTTTCTTTGGATTCAGAGATGACTATGGTTTTCTTCGTACCTTTTTGTCTGCTCTATCTCTGTGCATTTCCATGGATCTCATAGTCTTCTTGATGACCTCATTAGAAAGTGGCTTTTAAGTATTTTCACTATTGTAGTTCATGACCTCTTTGGCAGTCTGGTAAAACTTATGAACTTTTCTCAGAAATTATGTTTTTAATTAATAAAATTAAATACATAGGATTACAATAGAAGCCACTTCTATTAAAATACAGTTATTAAAATATCAAAAAGGAGCAGGAGCCAAGATGGCAGAGAGAAGCCAGGAAGTTGCCTGAACTCTCCCCACTTTTCCTCTAATAATAAAACATTAAATCAAGTCTCTAAATGAATTTTGGAGCTATAGAACCCACAAAAAGATGGAGTAAAACAATTTTCCAGCTTAAGATCACTTAGAAGGACTTCAGGAAAGGTCTATCTCCCTTGGGTAAAAGGGCAGCCTAGGGCAGACAGTATCCAGACAAGCCAGCAGGAAGCTCTTAGCCACAGCACAAATCAGCAACCAAGGCCTCTTGGTCCTGGCTCAGCAGGATACTGGTACAGCAGGCCAGCTGTGAGACCTCCAGCCCCATAAAGGAAGGCAAATTGTGAGCCCTGGAACCCTGGCACAACAGGCACAACTAGGCCAGGCCACCTATAAAGCCAATCATGAGCAGCTATTCTGAGCACTGCTGCTGTGAATAACTTTAAGGATCTAATTGCATAATATAGTGAACTCTCTATTTATTCAGCAATAAACTAAAGCATATTCAATAAACTAAAACACAACATTCACAACAATATAACATAACAACTTATTACTAAGGTGGTCAGATAGTCTTAAACAAAACATATCATTCAGTAAGTTACAATTTCATCAGTCAATATAGAGTACCCAAGTAAAGTCTTCTTTCATCTTGACTCCAGACTGACTTCCAATCATCCTTAAACCAATCATCCATAAGGGGTAATCATCCTTAAGGAGTAGCAGAAAGTACATATACCACCCACCCCTAGGTCACATTCAATCGCAATTTCTTCAGTCAGTATGGATTGGGGGATGGTACCCAAGTAAAGTATTCTTTCATCTTAACTGGAGGTTGACTTCCACACCCCATAGCTCCTCTTCCACAAGCTGACTGCTTCCATCTCTTGCCTGGATTCATAGGTAGGCAGCTCTCTACTCCTGTTTCAAACCTCAACTTACTGCTCCACTCTAAGCTCTGTTTCTAGGAAGACAAAGCTTAACAGAGCTACAACAATATTTACACACATTGCTGGTACTATCATCTCAACTCATTTTCTGTCTGAAAAAGTAACACAAATCAGCAGACAATGCTTCTGTCTGAGAAATCAAACAAATCAACAGTAAAGTCCTGGGTCTTCTGTAACAGGAGTAAAGTCCTCTTTTAGGGCTTCTTTAATGGTAATAAATTCTTTCAACACATAGATTGCTTCATTCTGACAAAGTAACATCAACACAGAGAGAACAGACAGACAGCGAGGCAAAATCACAAACATTCTTCCTCTCAGTTCTGTTTGTTCCCAGCTCTGCTCAAGCTTTTCTCTGTTTTGTTCCTTCCTGTTCAGCTCTTTTGGCAAACTCCTCCCAGTTCTATAATGTTAGGCTTGTTAAGAGCAGCAAAGGTCTCTAAACTCCCTTAGGCCTATTAAGGGCGACAAAATGTATACTGTTTCCAACAAAGATTTTTGATACAATCAAAGGAACTTGAATAGCTGAAGCAAGCAAAACTATGATTTTGCTTGCCCTTACACCACCCCAACACAGTGGACAAGACACAAGCACCTGAGGCCCTGGCTCCCAGCACAAGAAGTTTGGGACAGTGGCCTCTGTGCCCAGGAACAAAGACTAACTTTAAAAAAATGAGCAAAAACAAAACAAAACACAAAAACAAAAAGAGCCTTGACCATAGAAAGTTACTATGGTGACAGGGAAGATTAAAACACAAACTCAAAAGAGGACACTAATGTAAAAATTCTAACATGTAAAGTCTTAAAGGGGAATATGAATTCTTCTCAAGTCCAAAAAGTCCAAATGTAAGAGCTCAAAAAGGATTTTAAAAATCAAGTAAAAAGGGTAGAAGAAAATTGAGGAAAGAAATGAGAGGTATGCAAGAGAATCAACAGCTTGAAAAAGGAAAAACAAAAACTGACTGAAGAAAAACTACTCCTTAAAAAAAAAATTCGCCAAATGGGTTAAAAAATCAACTGAAGAAAACAACTCCCTTAAAAGTAGAACTGGCTAAATAAAAAAGGAGGTACAAAAGCTAAGTGAAGAAAATAATTCCTTAAAAATTAGAATTGGGCAAGTGGAAGCTAATGTCTCTATGAGACATCAAGAATTGGTCAAACAAAATCAGAAGAATGAAAAAATAGAAGAAAATTGAAATATTACAAAAACAAAATTAATGGATTCCAGTTTAAAGGTGATTTAGACAGCTAGGTGATGCAGTGGATAAATTATTAGGCCTGGAGTTGGAAAGAATAGAAAGACCAAGGTTCAAATTCAGCCTCAGATACTTCGAAGCTGTATGATACTGGGCAAGTCATTTAACCCCTACATAAAACTGGAGAAGGAAATGGAAAACCTCTCCATTATCTTTGCCAAGAGAAAGCCATAGATAGTTGATTCACGGGGTCATGAAAAGTGACACATGACTGAACAGCTACAAGGTGGGTGATTAGTTCTGTCCTCAGGTTTCTCCCTTGGTCGTCTCATTCACTTCCATGTGCAGTGTAGAGGAATAAAAAAGGACTAAATCTAGAGTCAGAGGAGATGGATTTATATTCCAATTCTCTTACTAAATCCTGGGATTACTACGGACAATTCACTTAATCTTTTTAGGCTTTAGTTTTCTCTAACTTTTTTCTCCCCTCTGAATTCTATGATTCTCTACATTCATATCACCCAATACATATTTATGGCCCTAATTCTTCTTATCTCTAGGCCTACATGCTAGCTATTATGCTTACTACTTATTTGGGCAAATTATTTGTCTGTTCCTCCATTTCTTTGTGTTTAAAATAATGAGGTTGGACTAGCTGACCACTAAACTCTTTGCCAGCTCTCAATTTAGTATTTGTTTACTCGATATTCAACAAGCATTTATTAAGCACCTACTATGTAGGTGCACTGTGCTATTTGCATGCAATAAGAAGACAGAAATGAAAAAATCTGTCTTCAAGAAGTTTGCATTGTATTCTCTTCAAGAAACCACATCTACACTAATAGTGAATACAAAGCATACACAACTAATTTTGGCAGGGAGGGGAGACAGGTAGTAAAAGGGAGTCAAAAGGGGCCTCATGAAATATTTGATGCTTCAGTTGAACTTCAAAGAAAGCTAGGGATTCTAAAAGTCAGAAGTTAAAGACAACCTGTAGAAGGAATTAAAAGTAGGCCATTTTGTCTAGAATATAGAAAGGCAAATGTGAAGGCAAATGATGTACATTAAACCTGGAAAATTGGGCTGGAGGCAGATTGTGAAAGGATTTAAATGACAAACAGATGAAATCATATTTACTCTTAGAACAATACAGAGACACTGAAGTTATTGAACAGGAAAGTGGAAGCAGACTTGTGTTTTAGGATGAGCAACTTCACAGTCTCATGGACATGGATTACACAGAGGAGAGACCAGGGGCAGGGAAGTCAATTAGGAAGTTATGGGAATAGTGTATATGAGGAGATGATGAGAAGCTAAGCTAGAGTTATAACTGTGCGATGAATAAGAAGCATAAATGAATATTTATTCATTATATAATTGGTATATATAATATCCTATATATTGTAGATATAATTATTTATATATTACATACATAATTTATTCATATAAATGAATATAAATGTATAAAGTATAAATAAAAAACAGGGAGAAAAAGAGAAAGAAAATGAAGGGAATTATTATTTCTATAATAAGTGCAGCTTAAAATGACCAATCAAATCCTTGATAATGCTCTCACAATCACTACATTTCTGTGCCTATGTGTATTAGGTGAACTGAATCAAAGATTGTAGAACCTGTTCCATTCCCAGAAATCTGATCCTGCCCTTCACCAAGTAACAACCCCCAAAGACCTGAAACAATACTGTTCCCACAGGACTCCAGAACACATGTATTGTCCTACTCTATTGTCCTTGTCAGGCCCTTGTAATGGGAATGTAAATTTTTAAGATCTTCCCTGCCTCTAGGCTAAAGTGCACCTGGAGCCCAGGGTGGGAGGCTTGTTTTTCAGTAGATACTTCTTGATTGGTCAGTGAGTCCATAAGGTTGTTACATTCTCTGAGCTAGGAGAAGGCTATATAAGCCCTGATGTGTAGCTTTGTTTTGGGGCTCACTTTGAGAAATGTTCTGTGATTTGATCAGATGAAACTCCAGAAAGCCATTGTCCAGGGCCCCCCCGGCTTTGAAACCCAGATGTTGTTTGGTATGGATGTAATGGTTGGACAGTTTGGAAATCTGTCTACTTGATCTGTCTCTGTCTTGATAATTCTGTCTGTATATTCTGAAGTTCGGGGTGCTGACCTTTTTCCCCTGAACTAGGTAAACGATACATATTTGACTGATTAAAGTAAGACTGTTAACCCATTTTGAGTTACTTTCCTTTATCAAAGCAGATCCAAGAACCTGTGTTGGCAGCAAACCCTAGGGACGCTTGGGGTGCTTGCTGCTACAGCCCTGGAAATGATTGTTTGTAATCCACCTTTCTCCCACTTTTACAACTTGTGATTTATGTATTTAACCTGTGCCTTTACTCCAGCATAGAGAGCGTTCCTCACTGTGAAAGTAATTAATTAAACCACTTCTTGTTTCCTGGCACCCCTCTCTGGCCTGCTTTGTACAGTTTCAAGTATGCACAGGTCAAAGACAATAGAGTAAAATCCTGTTAACGTTAATTGGGGCAGCAGTTTTTAAGGGGTGAAGTCTTGAGCCTTCCAGTATCTGATAAAAGAGGCAAGGTGCCATTGGACCTTTATTCCAGAGTCCCAACTAACCTAGTCTGGCAGGCTCAATGTTCTGACCAACACTCCATTATTGGGTCTGGCCTTTGATCAAGCCTGCTTGTGAGGAATGCTCCAGGACCGCATTTATTGATTTGGATCACTTTGGTAAGGCCTGTTTTTTTTTTCTGATTTTCTGCAAATGGATTGGAAAGTTTGTTGTTGGTTTTTTTTCAACATGTCTTTTTTATTTTTGTTTTTATTTTTATTTGCTGCTCATGGTAAATTTTATTTCTGTAAGAATTGCTTACATGATTGGTTTTGTGTGTGTTTGGAAATACTTGAAATTTACATTTTAATTTTGCACTTGGTTAGAGTTATGGAATATTTACTTCTGTAATTCAAGTGGATTACTATGACAGTGTGGGTTATCTGTATTTTTGTTGTTATATCCCTTAACATGTACTTGTGTTTGTGTATTGTGTGTACTTGTGCAGTTATTAGATAAGTGGTGTTATTATCTTCAAATGTTTATGTTTTTTTCTTTTTTTGGAGGAGGGGCAGGTAGGGCAATTGCGGTTAAGTGACTTGCCCAAGGTCACATGGCTAGTTTTTTGTGTTACGTGTCTGAGGCTGGATTTGAACTCAGGTCCTCCTGACTCCAGGTCCAGTGCTCTATTCACTACACCGCTTAGCCACCCCTGAATGTTTATTTTTTAAATGGGACAGATATATGGGAAGGGCAAAAATGAAGGCACAGCAGTTCCCATCAACTCTCTCCCAGAGCTAACATGTATCTTTCAAATGTATGAAAAATATAGCTGTGACTGTCCCTCTCATTTCCAGGATTAGATTGATTTGACTAGTGATCACCCAAAACTTTGCTGACCCTCTTGGGGCAGCCCTGGTGAGATCAAATTAGAGTATTTAAGGCAGAAACTAATGAATAAGCAAACTCAGTCTCTTGAAAGGTACAGCTATAATAAATGGTATTCAGAGGAAAAGGACAGAGAGCATAAATCTGGATTAGAATCAGTGAAAGAAAGGATTAAATCGTTTGAAAACCTCTTTAACAGCCTACAGACTCCCCAATTACCTCAACTATACCCACCTTTACCAAAAGACTATGTTCTATGTTCTCTTTCAAGGTGAAAGCCAAAATTTGCTCAGGAAAAAATCCCAACGACAGTAGGTTGATCAGTACCTATGGTTTCAAGCCCTGGCAGTGTGGAAAACCCTAGGCTATTGCCAAGGAGCTTCTTGGTCCAAAGGATGATCCTATAGGCTTCTCTGAGCAGTTCCAAATCACCCTGTATTCATATAGACTGGGTATCTGGATCTGTACCAACTCATGTTTGCCTTGGTCAGGAAGGGAGAGACTAAAAATTGGTGTCCAGAAGTTTGTTTTTCTTGCAAGAGACCTAGCCACTGGAGAAAAAAATTGTAAAATGATGTCTAAGGTAGAGTCTAAAGAGGAAAAAGAAAAATTACCCCCATAAAATATCAAGGGATCCTCCCTATAATCCCAATCAAAATGACTAGGCTTTAGGGAGGGCTGGCAGAAGGACTGGCAAAAGAAGGGGGATATGTAGGCCATGCCCGTTATTCCCATGACTCCTGTCGGTGATGTCTCCTTGCTCATACAGGGACAAGAGACATCTGCTGTAGTTGACACCAGCGCGACACTCTTAGTTTTAAACATCCCTGCATTCCACACTCACCTCTTCCAGAGTCAAGAGTGTATCTCAGTTGTAAAGATTGTCAATAAGATCATTATAGCCCATAGCTCAGGACCACTCTCCCTTTTTATTGGAGTGATCAATGCCTTTCATTCTTTTGTCCTGGTCTTTGAGGCTTTTAGCCACTTACTGGGACATGGCCACTATTTCTTTTGACCCAGAAGGAACAACTTCCTTGTGTATTTTATCCCTGACACCCTCCATATCTGGAAGTGTCCCCATTCCCTTAGGTTTCTTTTCCTTAACCCTTTCTGACCATCCAGCTCTTAACGAAATTCCCCCTAGTTTGTGGGCTGCAGATGCTACCAACATCAGGTCAGTTATCAGTGCTCCAGCTATTGTTGGAGCACAGTTGGACCCATCTATGTCCTTGCCATCCATATGTAAATACACACTCAACACTGAGGCCATTGCTTTTTTAACTAAAGGTCTCACTATTCCCTGTACTTCCCTTGTGAACACATCCATCTTTCCAGTCTGGACAAGGTTAGCTACTTGTGAATGACCTCTGAGCAGTTAATGCTATTGTAATACCCAGAGCACCTGTGTCCAAACCCCCACACTCTGTTTAACCTTGTATGACCCTGGGCCACACACTTTCCATTGGTTGACCTCTGTAGTACCTTCTTTTCAATCCCAGTTGCCCCCGAAAGTCAGTTCAGTCTTGTTTTACCTGGAAGAGATGCCAAGCTATCTGGACTGTCTTCCACAGGCCACCATTCTATTTCTTACAGATATTAAAGCAAGACTTGTCATTAGATTTTAAGGACTCTGTCATCCTTCAGTATGTGGATGACATCCTCCTTTGTTCCCCCTCCCAAGACATTTCTGTTCAGGACTCTGTATATCTCTTTACTAGTTTGGCAGCAAGAGGCCATAAGGTATCTAGAGACAGAAAGAAAGAAAGAAAAAAGAGATGTATACAAGTATATTTGGGAATAAAATGGATAAATGGGATGAAAGTGAGTAGATGAGGATAATGTTAAGGTTAGGAACTGGGTTACTGAAGGGATGATGGTGGCCTGTGTGATGTTCAAATGACATAGTTTCTGGGTAATTTAATCATTTTATTAATAAGGCTAGCATGTCATTAGTAAAAGAGGTCAGTGATACTCACAAATGCCAAAGACCATTGTGGAGGTGAGCTCACAGCTTTTATGCCTTTGGAAGAGAGGTGCTCCTCAGAGTGGCAATCAACTCTGGTTAACAATTGAGAATTAATTGAGAATGAGGGGCTGGACCTATTCTGATGAATTTTGACTATTATTTTTAATATATTTTTATATTTATATATAAAAATAAATTTTTAAATTACCCCCAACCTTGGGCTATCTAATCAAATAATTTATCCACATCCAAACCTGAAGAGAACACAATGAGATTAAATTCCTTGTAAGGTTGTGTGGGGTCTAACCAAAATTGAGGAGAGTTAATTCAATGTCCTTCTAGAGACTGAACTTGGAAATGAGGACTCTAGAAAAAGGGGAAACTCTGGATCTCCCCAAATCATTGGTTATTAACAATCGCTTCTCTCACCTAGAAAATAATAGGGAAATTTGGAATAGGGAATAGTGGGGGTCAAGGATGGGGGTGAGGAAACAGGGAGTTCTGCTTTGGACCTTTGAATTGTATGTATACTTTTAGGACAATCAGTTCAAAAGGTCTAATAGACAGTCTATGATGACTGACTGGAACTCAGGAAAGAGACTAGAGCTGGGTATAGAGATCTGGGATTCACAAAATCTGCACTGGTGGGGGGAGCTAATACGATGGCTATGGGAAGTATAGTATAGTATGCAAAAATCAAGAAGGTAAGGAGCATTTATACCCAGCGTTGGCAACGGAGCAAGGAAGGGTTCATGGAGGAGCTGACATCTTAGCTGAGTCATTCAAAGCCAGTATGTGCTTCTGAGCTTTCCCTTCCCAGACCAGGATTCTAAGCTCTAATACCTGGGCTCTATTATGACTACAACCTTGCAACAATGGTCATACTATTTCCTTCCCTAATTTCTCAATATGTGAATGAGGTTTCCCTCTTCCGAAATCTTATATTACTTTATTTTACCTCTCCTAAGAAGAACGATCATAGCCTACTTTACATTTTCCTTGCATGTATGTTTTATGTCCCCTTGTAGATAGCTCTTGAATTATATTCCTGCTCTGTGCTTTATTTTTTGTATTCTCCCACAGTGCTCAGTAGAGTGCCTCATACAGAATGGTTTCTCAATAAATGTTTTATTAATAAATAAATGTATATGGACATGCTTAGGTTCTTTAAGCATAGGAGGAATGGAATGAATTATGAATAAATAATATTTTTGCTCTAATCCTCATCCCCAGTGATTTGATTTTGGGAAATATGCAGGTGTTTCCTTTGTGAGATTAGGGGGAAATTGCTCAAGAACATTTAGAGAAAATAGGCTGTAAATGTTGATTGTAATAATTCTCTTAAGATCAAGCCTAATGTGTATCTCTGTGATATTTTGTTATAATGTTCAATTAGAGTAGTTTAGTAAAAACATTCCTGGGTAGGGATTTTTTAATAAGACTTCTTAAGAAAATGCAATACCAAAACACTGATTATGGAAATGACAATAGCAAAAAGTGGATATAAGTATATTTAACTTATGTGATGGTCTTTCAAATCCATCATTTAAGTGAATTTGTGAGGAAATCTAGAAAAAGAGTCTTGGGTATTGTCAAATTTTACAATATATATTACTACCCACATTTTAGAGATAAGGACACTGATGTCTGAAGGAGTCAAATGATTGTCAAATACTTGAAGGAGTCAAATACTTGTCACACAGCTGGGATTTGAACCAATGTCTTTTGACTTCAATTCCAGGGCTACTCCCATTATATATCCCTTTTTGGATGCAGATAAGAACAAATCACTCTTTAAAATGAAACAATTTAATAATGAGACACACCTGAAAATAGAATGAATTGCACACAATTTTTCCAGACATTATGGAAAGAATTTGGATTTTTTTCAAATTTGACTATATGAAAAACTAAATAGGCAGCAAATTTTGTATTTGGTTCTTCTTAGCTTTAAGAATTTCCTGGATTTATTAAAAAAATTTATATTATATTTTATCATATTATATTGTTATGTTATATTCATATTAACATTTCAGCCAATCTGAGACTTGCATGTGATACACCCCTAATTCTTATCATGCTAGACCCCCACAGAAAGGTAGTTACTGGGACTGTGATTGATAATCAATAGTTTAGTTACTGGTATTATCACAACCACCCCTACCTCCATGACCCCACCTAGATCCTATGGTTTCTCTCTTACTCCCTCTCTTAAAGTGTGTTAAAGCTGAAGAATTTTGTCATTGTAATAGGCATTAGTAAAAATAAAACTGGGAAAACAGTAATATTGTATTTAGCCTGAAGGATTGCAAATGTCCTCTAAGTAGTGCTTGGATTAGACTCCTTACTGCTAAGGAGAACTGAAGTGTAGTGGATATTAGGCTGAATCTAGAGTCAGGAAGACCTGAGTTCAAATTCCAGCTACGAAACTTACTAACTCTTTGACTGTAGCCACTTCACAGCCTGCCTGAGTTTTAGGCAACTTTAAAGGTGATCGTGATCAGAGTAGGTGAGGTTCTTAGCCAATTAAATCATAGATCAATGACATACATATGTGCAACTTTTATGGGAGGGGAGCAATTAGCTGCATTGAATCTCCAATGATACAGTGTTAGTTACATGACAGGATGACGTTTGGATCAGTAGCGACGGATTGCCCTATACAAACATTGATTAGAGCAAGGAAACAAGTGTTTATTAAGTTTATGAAGTTCTATTATGTACCGGGCACTGTTAAGTGCTTTACAAATATTATTTAATTCACACAGCAACTGTAGGTGATAGGTGCTATTATTATCTCCACTTTACAGATGAGGAAACTGAGTTGGGCAGTTTCATTACATGCCATTACACACTACTAGTAAGTGCCTGAGGCTGGTGACACTAGAAACTTTAAACTAACCCAATACAAAGAGCACAGTAAAAAGCGCCTGGTCATCCCAAAGTTATGAGCTGACACTGAGTATGAACTGAGTATGTCCAGTCAGCAGCAGCCTTTTCCCAGGTGCTGTATGTTTTGAAACTTGAGGATATAAATTAATTCCCCAAGATAATTCATTGCTTTTTGGATTATGTGCCTCCATGTATTGAGATCCTCTGTCTTTCTCTCTTCTCAACACCCCCCCACCCCTCACCCCCCACCTCCAATTCAGTTACTCAGCATATAAACTGAATTCCTTTACTATGGTAAAAACAAAACTAAAGTAATGACCTCTGAAGAAGTTGATCCCAGTCACACATGACAAAGTTTGCTGTCTGACTTCCTTTAATCTCTTTTCTATATCCTGCTCCTTTGGTCTTTCAGGGACCTGGAAAATAGGGAAGGATATCCTCAGAGCCTCATTTTTCTGCCAAGTATTCTCAAATTCTGAGGCCTAAGCAGGGAGGAGAGACCAGCTGACCTAATCTGTCTCAGTGTTCCCTCAGTGACTGTACTTAACTCCTGGCCAGGCATTAGGCAAATCCACTTGCACAATACTTCAATAGGTTGGCCCTAGGAAAATGGCCCTGGCTGCCCAGGAGGCCAGCTTCCTTCACTGCAGCAACTCCAGCTACATCAGAGTTGGGCATGAAAGCCTGAAAGGGATTCAGTCACAAAGTACTGTATCTGGTTCTTTATAAGTCCAGCCAGAGCACGCAACCTGCAGGAAACCTCTGACAGCTTTCCTTTACATTGGTCCCCATGAGGAGCTTCTTTCTATACTTCTGTCTCTTTGGTTCCTAAAATCTGTAAAATTCAGGACTGGTTAACAGAGTAGCTGAAGGCTATTTTGCAGAGATTACATTCACATGCACACCATAAATATAATGATCCTAGCAATGACAGAGCAGAAGTTTGTGGAAAGATTTCCCAGTGAAAAGAGACCTTCGGAGCTATCAAGAGATAGATACTCTTTTCTAGAATAGGAACTATTTTTCTTTCTCAGTTGAAAGTAAAGAAAAGAACTGATATTGTGGATACCTATAATTGCAACATCAAGGTGATATTTATTTGTTCTTTGTGTAAGAAGTTCTAATGCCCTTTACTTTCTGCCTAGTAAAGAGCGCTTTATTTTTCGTATTTTTTGGAGGGGGTAAGACAGATAAGTCTAGGACTGCATTATTTATTATTCTTTCCCCTCCAAAACTGATGCTCCCTTTTTTGTGTGTGAAAATAGGTAAATGTTGTCAAAATAGATATACCAACTACATTGATTTGCTCAAGACCCCCAGCTATGTAGGTAACTGAGAAGAGCTGTATGAAGACTGGCTGTATTAGTGGAGATACAGAGGGGCTTGACATACCAACAGTCCTTTGTGGTGACAGAGAGTAAACCCAGCTGCATGTGCAGAAAATCATGAACTCTAAAGGCAATTAAGCTCATAGCAGCTTTGAAGCAGACCCTGAGCCATTTGGTGGTTTATGGACCTTTGAAAGACATTCTTATCTTCAGAGACTCCCTTAACTGTTGGTTGTGGGACTCTCAGACACATCCTGTTTTACTGTTTTTGGAGACATCCCCTTATCTTATTGTTTGTTCAAGCCTTGAACTGCCAGGCCTGCTTAACACCAAGAATGCCTTCTGATTTGTGTATCAGAGCCAAAATTCTAACATTTGGAATTTCTCATTTCTGTTTCCTAGCTCTTGCCTCCCCCCTCTCTCCCCCTTGGGAATGGGGTCCCCGTCACATTCCTTTTTAGGACCTGTCCAATTCTCTGCCTTCCTTTGTTTAAAAAAAGTAGAAATACCTCACTCTTTCCAATTCCTATTTGAACAAATGTGGACCCTTTCTCACTGTTCTAGCTTGAAAACTCCCTTTAGGCAATAAATGCAATTAGAATCTTTGCAAACTGTGATTGGACTCTGGTTTAGGTCTCTCTTTTTGGACCTGGAGTTTCTTCCATTTTAACAATTCATAGGAGATTTTTAATTTAACAATGTCTAGAGACTATATTGTCTTCATTGTTTCTTTTTACTTAAACAAGAAAACTTATTTTTATATATTTTGATGAATGTTTATGAATTTTGACTTGGTCAAGCACTTTTTATTTGGCCATCATCAGCATTAACATGGCACAGGAGTGCTCATTGTCCAGGCAGGTGAGTTTACCAGGAAGATTCAGTCAAAGAATCATAAACCTAGGACCTTTAGGAATTCCAAATGGGATAAATTGGCCTATTTAAATGTCTTTGAGTGTTGGATGATAGAAATTTCTTTCTCAATTGCTTTAGCTCCATAAATGCAAAGGGCCAAGTCCCTCTCTATCCAGGGGAATTCCAATGCCTTTAATAGGATCTCATTTGTTCTCAGAATCTAGCAGAAGCAGTGTCATGAGTGATCAACACTTTTAAAGCTGGTATAGCTGCAGCACATTGACAGATGGCTCCTTGTGTTGGATGTTAGGCAAGGGTACTGTGTTGTTTTTATTGGTTTGGCAAAACTCAGTTCACTCATTTGCTTTGACATACATATGAGATTCAGTGATGTTCTACCTGGAGATTTTTTGACACAATTCAGTATATACATAGGATTTATGGTAGTGGGATGTTTGGGTGAATTTTGTTTCTATGAAAATTCATTGTAAATTCAAACAATCTCTCTTCAAATGGATACTCCCTGTAGCATGTTAATTTTTCTATTTGTTTCCTGTTGACTCCATGTTAAATTACTCCTAGTGATTGAAATGGAATTCAAAATGAATCACTTTCTCCTCCTGATAAGATTTACTCTCGTGTGTGTGTGTGCGTGTGTGTGCATGCATGTCACTGTTCTCTTAGGTTTTACTTCTGTCTGTATGGCTATTCCTCTCTTTCCTTTGCTAGAATTTTAGTCATGTTATTACCACAAACAGTGTAAGCCTATCTCCCAAGGCTCTGTCCTGGGTCCTCTTCTCTTTCCTCTCTACACTCTCTCATTCAGTGATCACACATCCCCCATGAGTTCAACCATCAGCTCTGTGCATATGATTCCTAGATGTACAAATCCCCCTGAAATCTCTTTTCTGAGTCCCAATCACATCTTCATCTGCCTTTTAAACATAGCTAACTTGATATCCTGAAGGTATCTCAAGCTCGACATGTCAAAAATGGAACTCATTATCTCTTCCCTCCATCGTCCCCTTTTCTAAATATCCTTAGGATTGTCACCATTTGCACTGTCCTCCCAGTCATCCAGTTTTATAACCTTGGTGTCATTCCTTATTTACAATTCTCACTTGATCTGCATATCCAGCCTATTGCCAAATCTTGTGGTTTCTATCTTCACATCATATTTTATAAATACATAGCTCTACTCCAAGATTCAACATCCTTAATTCTGTCGCCCATCACCTGTTGTCTGAACTATTCCAGGAGCAGTCTCCTTGTTCTCCCTGCTTTAGCTCTCTTCCCATTCTAATCCGTTATCCACTCAGTTGCCCAAATCATTTCTCTAAAGCATAAGTCTGCCCATATCACTTCCTCCACCAGCAATTCAATCTACAATGTCTCTCTATTAAATCCAGGATCACATGTCCTTTGACATTTAATGCTTTTCATAACATGGCTCCCTCCTACTTTGACACACTTCTCATTGTTTACTCCCTTCTGCGCCCTCTAGGACCTGCCTGCACCGGTCTACTCTCCAGACTCCACTTCTTCCAAGTAGCTGCACCTGCCATCTCCTGTGCTTGGAATTCCCTCTTCTCTTTCCTCTGGCTCTTAGCCTCTCTGGCTTCCTTAAACACCCAGCTCCAATTCTACCTTCTGCAGGAAGTCTTTTCCTATCTTCCTAGCTGCTAGTACCTTTCCCTGATAAACCTTTCATCTATTTTGTATGTTTCTTGGATGTACCTAATTATTTACATGTTGTGTTCTCTAGTAAAATGTGAATTCCTGGAGGGCAGGGATTGTTTTTGCCTTCTGTTAAATGACCAGTCTTTAGCACAATTTCTGACATATAATAAGCACTGAAAAATGATTGTTGATTGGGTGAAATCAGCCTCCTCTTCCAATGTAAAGCCCATATCACTTCACTCTCAGGATGTAACCTTTACTACTGTTAAGAAGTCTGAGGCCATGTGATGTTGACTCCTACATCTTCACCTCTTGTGAAGACACCTCTTGTCCCTGCCCTAATGCATCCTGCTTCCCCTAGCTCTATCAATTACTTTCCCTTCCCACCTATCTCCACTTCTTAATTTATTCCCCCCCCCTTTATTGACTCTTTCATTCATGTATACACACACACACACACACACACACACACACACACACACACACACACGGATATAGTTTTCCCTTGCTCTGGAGATTCTGTCTTATTTTTTTTCCTGAAAATGTATGTTTGGCCATACTATGGAAGTCATTCCTTTGTAGATTTTTAGAACTGAAAGGGATACATTGGACATGATGATAACCCTGACCTTTAAATAGCACAAATAAATAGAGTTCAAGATCTATTTAAGGGAAATTAGTGATTATTTAGCCCCATATTATATTATTATATTACATTATTATATATTAGCCTCATTTTATATAAGAGAAAACTGAGGCCCAGGAAGTTTACCTGACTTAATCAAAGGAATTACTTGGATCTTGACTCCTAGCTAAACAGATCTTTCTTCTGAGTTACCAACTTTTGATTACCCAGTCTCATAGGCTAGATTCTTGATTTCTGCCTTCAGGTACCTCTTGCCTGTTTTCCTCTACTGTATCTGACACCTAGCTAAGCAGTTACTGTTTGCCAGACATTGCTTTGCACACGGGAAGTAAACATGGAATTACAACATTCCCAGAGTTATCTTAGTTGACTTTTCCCTTTGGTTCTCTTCCCTACCTAGAATAATAACCACTGCTTTTATATTTACTTTAAAGTGTACAAAGTACTTTACATACATTATCTTATTTGATATAATAACCTAGTGGGGTGGGTTCTTTCATTACTTGTTTGTTCTTCAATTTGCAGATGAGGAAACTGAGGCTCAAAGAAGCTGAGCAACCTTTCCAGGATCATGCTGCAGGTAAGCAGCGGAGGAGAGATTTTAACAAAGTGTTCTGAGTGTGAAGTTCCCCCCCACTTTATTCATCACAGCAAGATCCTCCTCCTTTTGGGCTGTACTCAGTTGCTCACTTGTTGTGACTGAAATCCTCTGTGTTTCCCCCCTACATCCCCTCCCCTTCATTTTACAAACACATCTCCATAGCTCTTCACGACTTCATCTGATGGATTCTTGTGGACTCCATCTCCCTTCCTTGACTTTTTTTCCCCATATCATGCTTGTCCACTCAACTTTCTCTCTCTTTATATCACCTTTAGAGATTCACAAATCACATTTGTATTTTAAAATGATATCCTACTGATATCTAATGCAATTAAAAAAAACCTTCAGACTCTACATTTAGATCTTCATGTATATCTATACTGTATGACTGCACACAAAATCTAAACTTACCACAACTTTCTTTGGAGAAGTTATTCCTTCATAATCAGAAAGGAGCAGGATAAATTTGTTTTTTATGTGCAACTGGGAAATAAGATATACAGGTACTGGGGTATAGAAACCATCTTGCCCTACTAGAAAGTTAGGGGGATGATAGGGGAGGATATAAGAGAGAACACATTGGGGGAAGGGGTATTCAGTAGGCTTGCTATTTTGGGGTGGAAAGTAGGAAAGACAGGGAGAAAAAAGTTGTAACTCAAAATCTTGTGGAAATGAATGTTGAAAACTAAAAATAAATAAATTCATAAAAAATAAAATAAAAGGAAGGAAAAGGATGCAAAGATTTTAAGTAAAACAAATGGTGAAATAGTAACAGATTGCATCTGGTAGTGGTGGGGAGTAAGAGCAAGGAATCAAAGATTAATCCTGAAGTCTGGAGCCTGAATGGCTAGGAGAAATGTGTAAAAATGGACAAATTCTGAAAGGAGCTGTTCTATGGTAGAAAGGACCAATACCATTCTGTACATGTTGAGTTTGTGGCAGTGATGGGATATTCAAGCAGAATTATGTAGTAGTTCATTAGCAATATGGGATGCAGACTTAAGGTACTATGTTCCCACTCCACCCTCAAGCATGTAAAAGTTCTATCTATATTTTGTGCTTGTTTCTATTTGCTTCTTCTCTTTAACTTTTTTGTTTTCTTGTTTTTTTGTTTTTGCTTTTTGGCAGGGCAATTGGGGTTAAGTGACTTGCCCAATGTCACACGGCTAGTAAGTGTTAAGTGTCTGAGGCTGGATTTGAAGTCCAGGACCAGTCCTCAATTCACTGCGCCACCTACCGGCCCCGTTTATATTTGCTTCTTAAGTGCTTAACAAAAAAATTTATAGAGTTGGTTTTGGAATTAGTTCTCTCTGGTAACCAGAAGCATTTCATTCAATACCATCATGATTCATTGCAATGAATTATATTCCTTACTCATGTGACATTTGAAATCTTGGATATCAAACACACTCTGTAAGGTCCTTTCCACTTGTCTTGATTTTCAGGCTTCAGCTTTTTGATGGGGTGGCTACCTGAACCAAACAGCTATCTAAGTTCCATGTCCAAATGCTGTGATGAGCTCAAAGTGGCATTTTTAAAACTTGGTCTGTCGCATTGCTATTTGGTGTTTCTGAAATAAAACAAAATATGTATTGTAGTTGGATTGTAGATTTCTAGGCAGCTTGATGGATAAAATTGTTGAAGTTGGAGTTAGGAATTCATCTTCCACCTCAGACACATACCAGTTATGTGATTTTTTTTTTTTTTGCTTTTTGGAGGGGGGGGCAAGGAAGGGCAATTGGGGTTAAGTGACTTGCCTAAGGTCACACGGCTAGTTTTTTTTTTTGTGTTAAGTGTCTGAGGCCAAATTTGAACTCAGGTCCTCCTGACTCCAGGGCCAGTGCTCTATTCACTGTGTCATCTAGCCACCCCCAGTTATTGATTTGGGCAAGTCACTGAACTTCTCACTTTTGGGTTCCTTAACTGGAAAAATTGGATTAAAAAAAGGATAACTTACCAAACAAGTTGTGAAGGTTGAATGAGAACCTATGTGAAGTACTTTGCAAGTCTTAAAGTGCTATGTCAATATTGTAACAAGGGTTATGTAGAGGGGACCTAAGGGAGGGGCAGTCGATCCAGAGAAGCTTAACCATTGGCATAAATTATTTATAATGTGATTAATGTGTCAATAGCTATGCCATATATGGTGACACAGATAGCCAAGATTTTTAATTAACAAGGATGTCACATATCTAAGTTTCCTTCCTGTTCTCAGATTTTATGAATCTATTTCCCTAACATGCCCAATGATGAATTTCACTATACATAATTTAGATTCTCTTATCCATCCACTTAGTGAATCATCCCTACTTATTACATTTTATAAACTCCAAAATGAACTTTTAAAATATTTTTAAAGCTATTAAAAAGATGTAATCTATAAAAGTGCAAGATAAAACTCCCAGAGGGTAAAAACTAACAGAAACTTTACTTGATCATTAATAGACTAGTCTTACCTATTTATGATTTTTATATATTTAATTGCTATCTTGATTTCATATTGGGGAGCATCGACTTTCACATTCCTAAACAGGACTGGGTGTTATTATTGTTTCTCTTCAGGGGAACATGGCTACTGATATGTAGTTTGAAGGTTGTTTTTTTTTTCTCATAATTTAGCAAAATTTGATCATCAATCTAAATAAAACTTGAGAATGGCCTTCTTTAGTATGGGGATTGGGAATCTTGAAGGGTATCTATCATACTATAGTGTTAATTGCATGGGGCATCTGGGGCTTTGCACAGAGTAGGAAGTTTAGAGGATGCAAACATCATCTTCCAGCGGGAATGTTTTATCTTGTATATTCTTGGCAAACTGCCTACTAGGTGAGCCCTACTACCAGATTCTTGGCCTCTGTGAAAATATAGTTATTTAGGCCTCTGTATCTCACTATCACACACCCAGATGCTACCATATCTCCTCCATTTTACTGTAAACTGTATTGAACCAGCCTTTAAACTGTGGATGGCTGGAGCTGAGCAGAACAGGTTAGAGAGAGGAGAGTCAGGAATCAAGCAGAAGTTTAATTTCAAAGTGAGGAAAACAGCTTGCAAGCAAGGAGACATATGGTGGGCCCCCACCCTTAGTGCGGGGACCCAAGGCAGTGTGGAGAGATCTCAAAACTTACACTGATGGTTGTGCAATGAGCTGTAGCCCTGAAAATGAGGGGCAACAGCAACAATGTGACAAGTTTGATTCATAGCAGGGCTTCATGATCAGAACTTATCTGAGCTCAGAGAACAGCCTGGTGCTGGTCAAAGCAATACAATAATTATGTGATTTTGCCAGAGGGTGAGATCATCCACAGGGTGAGCACAAAGGATTGTTGTTATGCCAAGCTCAGGGCACAGCTTGTTTGCTGGGCCTTAGCTCTGGAAAACAGGGTCTCTCCTAATATCTTGACATTACTTAACAGCAGAAATGGCTGGAATAATATATTATATATTATAATATTATTATTATTACCTAATATATAAAATTTATTTTATATTATATATGAAATATTATTCTAATATATAAAATAATAATATATTATTCTATTATAAAATAATCTGAAAAATAAGAATATTGTTCAGTAGTACAAATTGAAATTGTCAGCTATGAGACTATTTTCCTGACCACTTTTGAAGTTTAGGAGTTGATATTTCTCTTGGAAAAAAACCCTTTTTAATCATAATCTTATAAAGCTTCAAAAAAACATCTGTGAAGACCAACTAATAGCCACAGGGAGTCCAAAATGAATGCTTTCAAATGTGCTGTCGCTGGGACTGTGCAAAGTCTTCCTATTTGTCCTGTCTCTGGCTCTGCTTACTTGGGAGAATCTATTGCCTGTATATTTCTCAATGTGAAGCTTGGTTTATTTAATGTGCTCTATCAGCAGATTTGATTGCTGAATCTTCTGCTTTAACACCGTGTCAATCACTAGGTTCTAGTGTGTGAGGCTTTCTCCATAAGTGCTTAGGATTGGGAATGCAAATCTGATAGAAGGAAAATAACATTTTGACATGTCTTAGTACAGTTAGAAATTTTAGGATTGTAACCAAAGTCATTAGTATCTTGGTAGCCCTCCTATGTCCTTGCCTTTTTCTTCACTAAGCATCTATTTAAAGGTGGTAAAATATACAGCTGAGAAATACCTTTGACATATTTCATATATGTATATATATATATATATGTATGTATCTCAATTTAATTTAGCACACATTTTTAAGCATCTTCTGTGCAAAGAGATGTTTGCTTCCTACATCTTCCATTCCCTTTTGAAGCTACTACCTTCAATCGATAACGGTGTTGAAAATGCCACCTGTGTCCTTAAGGCTTTCAGGTTCTTCCCCAGGCTTAATTATACCCATCAATTCTTTTCTCATTTCTGGACAATGGCATCATTTGTCCCCAAAAGAATTAGCTAGAGATAGTTCACAATTCTCTGGAAGCTCTCCAATGGCAGCATACTTCCCTACTTTTCATGTCAGGTTGAACTCACCGAATACTATGATTTATCCCTTGTTTGTTCGACCAATACTCAATGACCTTTCTCTCTTCTGGAAACACATATGTATCCTTATCATTGTGTCTTACAGCACAGGAAACTGCTTTTTCAGAAGATCCCGTTCAATGTTCTAGGGTAAGACTCTTAAATCAATAACAAGAAACATTAATTGCCTACTATGTGCCAGGCTATATGCCAAACTCTGGGGATACAAAAAGAGAGAAAAGACAGTCTCTGCTTTTAAGGAGCTTCCAATATAATGGGGAGGCAACATGCAAACAGATATATTCAGGATATAAATGTACAGGATACACATACACACAGATACACATATGCACACAGTATAAACAGGAAATAATAGAAGGAAGTCACTGGACTTAAGAGGGGTGGGGAAGGTGAGATTTCATTTGGGGTATAAAGGAAACCAAGAAGGTCAAAGTTCGGAGCGGAGGGGAGAGAGTATTTCAGGTATAGGGAACAGCTAGAGAAACTGTCCAGAGCTGAAAGATGGAATGCCTTATGTGTGAAACAGCCAGGAAGCCAGTGCCACTTGATCAGAATATGCGTTGGAGAAATGTGTAAGAAGGCTGGAAAAGTAGGAGAGGTTATATTTATTAGAAAGGGCTTTGAATGCCAAATAGAGTATTTTGGTTTTGTTTCTAGAGGCAATAAGAAGCTAGTAGAGTTTATTTAGTGTGTGTATGAGGGGAATTTACATGACTGAACCTGAGTTTTAGGAAATTGACTTTATTTTTAGTGACTGAATAGAAAATGGTTTGGAATGAGAAGAGAGTGGAGGTAGGCAGAGCCACCAGCAGGCTATTTCAATAATCAAGGTGTGAAGCAATGAGGGCCTGAATTAGAGTGGTGGCAGTATCAGATGAGAGAAGAAGGAGCATTCAAGAGATATGGCAAATGTGCATGCAACAGGTCTTGGTAACACCTTGGATATGGGAGAATGAAAGATAGTGAAAAATCTAGGATGACTCCTAGGTTGAAAGCTTATGGACATGGAAGGATAGTATTTCCCTCTATGCTAACAGGAAAGTTAGGAAGTGGGGGGAGTGTTTAGGAGGAAAAATAATAGGTTGCTTTGGACATATTGAGTTTAACATGTCTACTGGATATACATTTCAAAATTTCTGAAAGGCAGTTGTAGATGCAAAATTTGAGGTCAGAGAGAGATTGGGGCAGGAAAGGTGGATTTAAGAATCATCAGCATAGAGATGTTAAATTAACCTATGAGAGCTGATCAGATCACCAAGTAAGGAATTAGTATAGAGGGAGAGGAGAAGAGAGCCCACAACAAGCTTGAAGGGCTCATCAGGGTTATATAACTCCCAAAGGTCAGTGTCCCCCCATTGCTATTATTAATCATAGGGAAGGACTTAGAATGTTTTCTAAAAGGCAAGGGTGCAGACTTATCTGATGCTAACTATACTTAGCAGCTGCCAGCAGCAGGATCTAATAGAAAACATGCTGGATTCAGATTCACAAGAACTTGGTTGAAATCATAGCTCTACTAGTTAGTATGACCTTAGGGAAATTTCCTCATCTCTTCGGTCCACAGTTTCCTCATCAGTGAAATTAAGGCATGAGACTCTATGACATCTGTTATATATCCCAAATCTCAATATAAGATCCTAGGATTTATAAAAAGAAAAACAAGAAAAAGATTTACATATTTGCACATAGTACCTTTTAAAATAAATACATTAACTCAAGGTCTTAATATTACTAGAGGTAGTTGCATATCTGCGGAGTTAGCTTTAGGCAACTAGGTGGTATAATACAGGGATGTCAAACTTCCATAGACACAGGGGCCCCTAATCTGTTAATAACCGTGATGATAATGATTAAAATCTATATGGAATTTTAATATGTGCCAGTAATTCATATGTGCTAAGCATGGCACCAATATTATGCTAAACATTTTACAGATATAATTTCTTTTGATCCTCACAACAACTCTTCAAGGTAGGTGTTATTGTTATTCCCATTTTTGCAGAGAAACTGAGACCAAAGAGATTGACTTGTTTAAGGGTCACACATACAGGAAGTGTATGAGGGCAGATTTGAACCCAGATTTTCCTGAACCCAGGCCCAGTCCTCTACTTGCGTTACCCTCTAGGTAATGGTATAAGGATCCCTGAAGACTGTATATTGACTTAAACAATAGTACATATTAAAACTATATTTTGTTTGTTAACTATTTCCGAAATACTTTTTAATCTGATTTGGACTGTACTCAGGAGAGGCTCACCTAGGTACTCAAGGCTAAAACTTCATGTTATATGCAAATAAATGCCCCTCTAGAAGTACTATTAATACCTTAAGTTAATAAATGTTATAAGCTAAAAGATGCTATAAATGAAGAATGTTTATGGCACAACATACAATGTTCAGATATATATGAGATATATGTATTTGACACCTCTAGGCTATTGGATAAAACGTTAGGCTTAGAGTTAGGAAGACCCAAGTTCAAAATCAGCCTCAGACACTCACTAGCTGTGTGGACCTGGGCAATTCACCTAACCTCTGTCTGCTTCAGTTTTCTTAAAATGGGGATAATAACAGCAGCTACCTAACAGGCTTGTTGAGTGAATCAAATGAGACAATATTTGTAAGCAGTTAGACGAATGCCTAGCATATAGTAGGCACTTGTTCTCTCCTGCTGGGCTCTCCTTCCCAGCACCGGCCTTGTCTTACCTTATACCTGGTCTTCGGATGTCTCCGGCTTCTGGTCTCCAAGAAGAACTCACCCCCACAGAACACCCAAGGACACGGAGGTTGCCAAGCGAGGCTGCTCTTTATTCAGTTACATCTTAACAGTGTGGCCATCAGAACACAGCAGAATGGAACCGTGGGACAGAGAGAGCGGGACAGAGAGAGAGAGAGAAAGAGAGAGAGAGAGAGAGAGAGAGAGAGAGA
>NW_027185698.1:4851610-4897043 GCF_028583685.1 Petaurus breviceps papuanus
AGAGGAGTCCATGTTGATAAGGCACGTTCAATGCCACGTCGGCCTTTCCCAACCTGGCAAAGTCGGCTCCCACGGCTCTGCGCTCAATGCCACGTCAGCCCTTTTGGCCCAGCAGAGTCGGCCTCCACATCTCCAAGCTCCTGTACCTCAGAGGTCACGTGCACCCCTTCCGACATCTTGTGACTGCCACAGTGTCTCTCACACTTGTGACTCTATCACTCTCCCTCTCTTCTTTTCTTTTTTTCTTTTTTGGAGGGGCAGTTGGGGTTAAGTGACTTGTCTGAGGTCACACAGCTAGCTTTGTGTTAAGTGTCAGACGCCATATTTGAATTCAGGTCCTCCTGACTTTGGGGCCTGTGCTCTATTCACTGAGCCACCTAGCCGCCCCTCTCCCTCTCTTCTTTAGAGGTTGAAGTGATGTCTAGCTCTCCCTAACTTACATAAGCTTATGCTTCTTGGACAAGCTGCTTTACCTCCCACTGCCTCAGGCAATTCTCTATGAATATAAATTGCACCTGATTTGCTCCTCTGTATCCATGGAGGAGTAAGTTTCTATATCTGGAGCTTTGTATTAAGGTCTACTTGAAAATGAACAAAACCCACAGCATTTATTTGACCTGTTTTCTGCCTTCTTTTTTAGATGTCTTTCCTTTTGCCTTTCATACCTTTTCTTTACATTTTTCTTAATTTTATTAGTTACTTTTTCCTTAGTTATAATACTTATATTCTTTTTGGATTATTTCATCATTTCATATATACAGTTATTTATCTTATTCACATGTATCATTTCTTATGGCACAAGAATAGCTTATTATATTCAAATCTAATCATTTGTCCAATATTCTAGAGTTGCTGAACATATAGGCTTTGAAACTGTTGACCACTTTTCCTGGATATTTTTTTTTGTTCAAGTTTTTACTTACTGCCCTCTCCTGGTTTTCCTCCTACCTGTGTGATAACTTTTATCTCTTTTTCTGATTCACCATCCATGTCATTACTTCTTTTCCTGGATGTTTCCCAAGGTCCTGCCCTGGGATCTCATCTCTTCTCCCTTGGTTACACCATTAGCTTCCATATCATTCACATGCTAACGACACAGACTTATGTATCCAGCTGTTGTGTCTTCCCCAAGTTTTACTTCCACACCATCAATTGTCCTGGACATATCACAAACTTAACTTGTCCAAAACAGAATTCATTATCTTTACCCTTTTCCTTCCCCCTTCATAATTTTCCTATTTCTGTCAAAGGTGTCACTGTTCTTCCAGTCTTCCAAAATGGTAATGTTGGTTTTATTCTAGATTCTTCACTTCAGCACTTAGCAGAGTGCCTGCCACATAATAGGTATGTAATAAACACTGTCTTCCATTCCATGTAAACAGTCAAGTCATTAAGTCTTATTATTTCTGCTTCCACATCTTTTTGCATCCAACCCTTTTCATTATTTGTCCCTAAAAGCAATCACCTTATTTCAGGCCTTCATCACCTCACTCTTGGATTGCTGTAGATACCCCTTATTTGATGTCCCCATCTTCAGTTCTCTCCCCACTCCAGTCATCCTCTACATACCTGTCAAATACTTTTTCTTAGGGACTGAATTAAACATATCACTTCTGTTCTTAAGAAATTATAGTGACTTCCTATTGTTTCTGGGATAAAACGTGTTTTTCTGACTTTTAAAGCACTTTACAATATGGTCCCAACCTATCTTTCCAGGCTCCTATTTCATGTATTACAGCTCAAATAAAGTGACCTCTTTCTCCTTTCTCTGCACACCATTCTAGTTCCTGTTTTCATAAATTTGTTCTGGCCATCCCTCTTGCCTTGTGTCTGCCTCCTTGCCTTTGCGTTCTAGAATTTACCTCTTCCTTCAAGATTCAGCTCTATGATCCAGATGAACTGTTCTTCTTTCTGTTTTCTAATAGGATAGTCCATTTCTGGTTTCTTTACCTTTGAATAAATCGTCCCCCATGTCTGACATGTATTTAGGAGAAGAATACATCTGCTCCTTCTAAAATTGCCAACGTGTTACAAAACCCCAGCAATATCACCTAAATACAACTCTAATGTTAGAGAATTACTGTATATAAACTGTAACATGTGAGATGGACTTTTCAGTTGACAATGGAATTCTGTAAAATTTTGACATAATAAAATCTGAAGATCATTACATATTGTAATATCCATCCCTCCAAAGAATGGTAAGGGACCACAACAATCCCATCAATTTGAATCTTTTAAAATGTGACCATAAGTACCTCTTCTAGGAATCACTTTATGTATAACAATGCTTTACTGTGATGGCTCCTTTTATCTGGATTCTCTTACCTATTATCCTTATTTTTCTATCTCCCTACTTAGATAATGCCGACTTTGGGGCAATGTATGATCACGAGCAATGATTGGCACTTATATAACATACATGACTTACATAATTCTGTCATACAGGCAATGTCAGTATTATGTAGAAACTGAGACTCCGATTAATTAAATTACTTTCCTATAGTCACATAGCTTGCCTGTGTCATAGTTAGGATTTGAATCCAATTCCTCCTGATGCTAAGCACAGTAGACAGTCTACTGCCCTATACACCTCTCTATCTGAAGGAGGATGGAAATCGTGCAATCAATGTTTAATGCTTAAACATGTAAATGCAATAACCTAATGATCTGACTTTACTTATATATGGTTTTAATATACTATTATTTTAGTAGCATTCATATAAGTACTTTAATACCAAAGGTCATATATGAGTTTATGTGGCCACAGTTTTAATATTTAATTTATTAATAGACATCATAGCATTAATCCAAGTGTGAAAGTGTCTTAAAAAAAAAAGTAATAATGCAAAGAATGAGCTGGTATCGGTACTCTGCTCTTGAAAGCATACCACCATATAAAAAGAGGATTCAGAAGGGACTAAGAAAACTTATAAAACTAGCAAGATTTATAAAAGATCAGCAGGAAGTAAATAGTACTGAAATAAGCCCTTTAATAAAATAGATTTCGTGTTCTTCCCCAACTTGTCGAATCCAATTTTACAGTGACTCATCCTAGTGACTATTAAAAATAATAAATTATTACATACATATGAACATGGTTGAATAGTCCTAGACCAAGAAATACCCAAACAAAAATGTAGAAAGTTTCATGCCCTTGACTTGTGGAAATAAGCATCTTTTATCATGGAAAAGGGTTAGACAACTTTATGAATTATACATTTCTCCCTTTTTTATGGAGGCTGTTTCTGGTAAAATATAAGCATATTATTTTCCAAATCTCCACAGAATATTGTATTTTCCCCATAGGCATGGTAGATTATTTAAAAAACTGTCAGACAGTACACTGCGATTTTGTAATAATGTACTTGGCATATGGAGAAAAAAAGTATTGTAGTCTCTTGAATTTTTGTAAATGCAAGGCTCAATTTTTCTTCTGAACAGTGGAGGGAAGTAAGCCATCCCTCTTCACCCACTCTGTGATTCTCCTCTCAAATCTGGTTGAGGAGAGAATTACTTTTGTGAACTTGGCAGGCAATATAGGAAACTGTCTTGGGAGGACTTTGTGAGAAGAGGGGGAATGATTGTGCAACTGGGAGAAATATGTGCAATCTTACTAGCCTCTTTCTTTGTCCATGTCTCCTTAGGAAGAACTCTTGGGAGTTTCCCTCTGGTATTTATGGCCCCACAATTCAGGCAGTTGTGAAGATGTTTTTTTTTTTTAATTTGCCAATGTCTAAAAAGTCATCACAGAGTCTAAACTCCAACCAGATTTTGTTTTCAGAGACATAGATACACAAATGATGTTCAATCCAATTGAAAGTTTTCTCTTTCCTGCTACAATTTAATTTCTGTATTATTAGCCATGCCCAAAAGCCATAATTAGGAACTCTGACATGGGGTAAAACAAGTAATACGGTTTGTTTGTATTTTTGTGTGTGGAGGGATGGTAGTGTCTAAAACAGAGGACAATCTACCTATGGGTTAATTTTATACTAGAAAGAGAAGACATGTCATCTGGCCAGTCTAACATATGACCTGACAGGGATTGGGGCAGAAGTCAGACCCTGGGAGAGGAATGCCATGGTAACAGGGCTTTGAGTGTGGTGGCACATGGCCAAGCAGGGGGCACAGTGATGGTTGCCTCTAGAATGCTGTGTGTAGGAAATGTGCTCCTTCTGGAGAGTAGGTGCATGCCCCCAGGATATGAATGATTTTGGGCAAAGCCCCAGTAATCCTCCTCTAATTACTGCTCTGAGTTCTTTTTGGATATAGAACACCCAATAAGGATTTTCAGACACAATGGAAGGCATAGCCATATCTATGATAAAAGTCAATCTTTATTCAGATCTTTCAGCTTTCCACTTGAATATAGCTTTAGAAATGAGGCAGCCTCAGATGATTTAGCTCAGGGGTGGGGAACCCATGGCTTTGAGGTCACATGTGGTCTTCTAGGTCCTGGGGTGTTGCCTTTTGACTGAGTCCAAGTTTTACAGAACAAATCCTTTTATTAAGGGCCCAGAGGCCACAGGTTCCCCGCCCCTGATTTACCTATATTTGCTTGAAATCTGAAGTCTCTAAACATCATAGAGGATTAAATTTCCTTAAGGATTTGCATATACATACAGAAAACTTCTTGGAAATTGTGAAATGTGAAAATTTTATTCTACTGGGATGGAGAAGGAAATGACCAAAGGTGTGAAAAGGCAAAAACTTGATATGACTTTAAAAATATTATATACATTTCCTTAAGAAGCAGTTAAGTATCTGAAAATTTTAATGTAGTTTTATCTCCTCCAGGAGCAAGGGAACTGATAGATTTTTCAACAGTTTATCTTTTTTTTTTATTTTTAACTTTGATTAAATCACTTTTTCTTCCTCAAAGCCAAGAGAAGGGGAATCATTTTTTTAAAATTTTAATAAACTACCTATGGAATTTGAACAACATACACAATAGGATTATTTTTGAATCACATTTCTAAATCAAATTACCCCCTTCTGTTTCCTTGTTGCCTTCCCATATTTCATCACACTAAAGCTGTCACGTAGACTTAAAAGGTAGAAGCTGTCGGTTGACATTTCATCACTGAATCAGACACCTCAAGCTATTGTTTTATTAATGTTTTCCACCTCATTTCCTTGTTTCTTGCTGATATCAGAAATACAAATAAACCTGTCAGGCAGATTCTCTGGAAACAATGGGCAGCAACAAAACTGAATAGAAGTCATCAGACTCTAGCTTTTCAAATCTATCCTGTTAGTGCTGAAGTCTGACACATCACTTTGCAAAAACATGCAGTTGACTTAGGGTTAGGGAATGGAACCACTGCCGAGCCACGGTAGGACTTCTAGCTATGTCTGTGACTTTTAGTTTAATTTGAGACATGTGGTCACACTTTCTATTTAGATATTTTCTGTTCTGCAGAGAATATCAAGGTAAGGTATTCACAGTACTTCCTGGCAAGTTATCTTCTGAATATTAGTATTACTCCAGAGTTCAACTGGCAACATCTGTATACACTATTCAAATTTCCCTTCACATCATAGAATCCTAGGATCACAGGTGTTATTAGCATGAATCTCAGAAGTCATTTCAAACAACCCATATGAGAAACCTGAGACCCAGAGAGGTGAAGTGGTTTAGCTAAGATCAGACAGCTATTGAGTAGCAAAATCAAGATCTGAGCCTACATTTTCTGACTCCAAATGTAGTCATCTTTGCTCTGTGCCTCATTGTCACATTTCCACATATCCCTGCAGTGGAAGTCTTACCATCATGCCACCATCCACCATCAAAACTGGACATATAATATAAGAAAAATATTGACAATAGAAAGCATTTGCATGAACCTAAGAAGGATTGTGATATCATGAACTTGGGAGAAATACCAGTGAGTTATGTCTTCTACCAATGCAGATTGCAACCTGATTATTACTATTTTAGGTACATAGAAGTTAAATGACTTACCTAGGGTCTCACAGCTAACGTCAAAGGAAGGATACTATAGACACTTGTTGAAGTATCACACAGGTAGTTAATGAGGAAGCCAGAGCCAGAAATGAGGTCTTCTCACTTCAAACATTATGGGACAGTTAAAGGGATAAAAGGACAAAATCGGGGCGGCTAGGTGGCACAGTGAATAGAACACCGGCCCTAGAATCAGGAGAACCTGAGTCCAAATCTGACCTCAGCACTTAACATACACACACACACACACACAAACCTAGCCAAACTTGGGCAAGTCACTTAATCCCAATTGCCCTGCCTTCCCCCTCCAAAAAAAAAAAAGGAAAAAAAAAAGGTGTTAAATTTAATATTTTTCTCTTGTAGTGAAAGGTGTCTCTCCTACATGTTTTTGTGAGATTTTCAACACAATGCATAATCTGTATCAAAATGTTCTTATATATCTTTATAAGTGGCAATGGGTAATCTTTTAAAGCACAAATTACTTTCTCATATGATACAAGCGTGTTTCATGAAAATGATAGGGATACATCTGGATGGGGTCAGGCTATCCATTATCATGAGCTGTATGGCAAGTACAAAACTGATGCCTAGTTGCTAAGGCTTCTTTCATTTTAAAGCTATGGAGACAGAGCACTGATTTGGAGTGTAAAGTGGAGAAAATATAACTGGAATTGGGACAGGAAAATGAAATAGATTGACATGAATATTCTTCGCTACCAGATGGGCATGTGGTTAATTTTCTGTTGAATATGAATGGTGATTAGCAAATTATTAAGGTTGATTCACAGAAGTAGATTATGCCCCAATCAAAGATCTACTTAGGATTGTAATTGCTAAAATGTATGGGATCACAGAGAGTTGGATATGACTGAAACAAGTCAACAACAAGGATGAAGTAGGAAACATAAAATATTTCCTGTTCTCATTGCTAGTTCCTTGCCTCTGAGATTAACTTCCATTCACCCAGTATATGTCTTGTATGCACATAGTTGTTTTTGTGTGGTCTTCTACATTAGAAAATGAGCTCCTTGAGGGCAGGGTCTGTGTTTCTGCAGTCTCTGGTATATAGTAAGTACTTAATAAATGCTTATTGACTGACTATTAGAATAAGCAACAAATATTCTAGAGCTTAGATTGGAGAACGCAACATTAAAGGAATCCATAGAAATAGCATCCTGCTCTGAAGCATCCTTGAAGATTAGAGCAGGTTATGAAGGAAAGTTGTGAAAATTATCATTCACACATTTACATTAGATTAGGTTTCAGAAGGTAAGCTTTCTGGTGTCAGCTCTACCAGGAACTATTCCATTGATTCAAAAAATTTCTTAAGAACTTAAATGCCTCAGTTTGCTTCAGCCATCAATGAGGGCTGTAATCATCGTGGAAGACGTGTAGGCTTTTGTCATGATCACAAGCAATAACTGCTGACAAGCTTCCACCAATAAATAGATTGGCACAAGAGCCCTGAGGAGTGGAAGCACCCTAGACCACCAGGCCTGCCCAACCATCACTGGCATCTTTTGTGGAAGCCCTGTGTTGGGGAAACAAGGCATCCTAGACGAAATAGCCAACACCTTGCGGGTGTGCCGGATAAGTCAAACCACCACCACCATCACCTTGACCACTGTCTCCCTTCAGACTCTGATGGAGAGAGCCCAAGACACTGAACTCGAGAGCTCTTGAAATTGCAACGCTTCTAGTCTAATTGTAACAGCCCATAGTGCTGGATGTTATTTTTTGATGGAAAGAAACACTTATGGTTTATGCAACAACTCCTGCAGATGCTACAGCTATGACTGATGAAGCTCCAGAAAAAAAGTTGTTAGCCCCAAAGTCTTTGCCATTGTCAAATGGTTTGAAATAAGAGACTGACAAGGTTTTATCAGTGTAAGTGACATTAAAGAAGAGATATTACCATCTGCTTTCCTGCTGTACCCTCAGGACCATAAGATTTTTCCATTTGACTGCAGCTGAAAAATTACATATGATTATTCTCTCTTTAATGTAGTGTGAGTTCCTTGGGAGCAGGAAATGTCTTATGTTTTTATTTCCAATGCCTAGAACAATGTTTTGTACATAGTAGGTACTTAATACATACTGTCTTCTTTCATTCCTTGTTGTAAAATGAGGATAACAACAGCTCTCCTTCACTAACGTGTATGGACATTGTAAGAATAAATATGATATGTAGGGATATTCATACTCAAATGTTCCAGGAACCTTGAACTTCTTGAGTGTAGATTTTCCTTCAGCACACATTTCAACCCATTTAAAATCCAAAAGATGATATTGGAGAGTGGTTCCATGGGGAAAAAATAGGTTTGTCCCCCAGTAACTAAACTGCTAATGAATTCTAAATTTAGGTAGGTTGGTCCTCATATACGACTCACACTCAGATATCACACTCACACTTGATACTGTTCTAGCTCATCCCACCAGCACAAAGTTAAATGGCCTCAGGTCAGTTATATCCTGTAATGAGGCACGGAAGGAAGGCTTTGTTTTAAAGCATTTGAAACAGCATAAAATTCTATACAAATACATCATGACCAGACAATTGGAAATAAAGATAAACTTATAGATAATTTAATCCAGTGCCATCGTTTTGTAGATGAAGAAACCAAGGGCCAAAGAAGTCATGGACTGGCACAAAGTCACACAACCTTGCGGGCCAGTACTCATTCCTCTATATTATACTGTAGCTCTAGGTTAATTGCAATACTGTTTAGTGGAAGTGTATTATTTCAAGTCTGAGAAATTATGCTTCAATCCCAACTCTTCAGCCTGCTTGCTGTGTGATCTTTATCTAGTCACCAAACTTATCTCAACTTCTGTTTCCTCATTTTTACCAATGAGATTGTTGGATTAGATGATTTCTAAGGTTCCTTCCAGTTCTTAATGAATAATCCCATAATCTTGCTCCATTGTTCTGTAACAGAATTAGTAGTAGTAGTAGTAGTAGCTAAGATTTGTATAGCTTTTCCTTACTATGTGCCAGTCTCTGAGCTAAGTACACAGCAATTACTATATCATTTGATCGTTACCACAACCATGGGAGGTAGTAGGAATAGTAGTAGTAGTTGTAATGGTAGTAGTCGTAGTAGTAGTAGCAGCAGCAGCAGAAGCAACAGCAGCAGCTAGCATTTATCTGGTGTTTCAAGGTTTACACAACATTTTACAATTTTTTTCTCATTTTGTCCTCACAACCACCCTTGAAAGTAGATACTATTATTATCCCCATTTTAAAGAGCAAGAAAGTGAGTCCAAAATATGTTACATGACTAGACCAGGGTTATGTGTCTAGTGAGTGTCTTAGACTGAATTAGAACTCAAGTCTTCCTGTCTCCGGGTCTAGTGATTTTTCTGCCGTCACCCAGTTTTCATCTGCAATCTATCTCTCTAGTTTTTACACATTACCTATAACAGAATTATAAGTTAGAATACTTCAGCACTATACAAGTTTTGTGATTCTGACATTGGATAAATGAAAAAAGCATTAAGAGCTATGTTATATTGCTATGTCATAACTGTGAAGTACTGGAAGTCCAAATATAAAACTGAGGCAATCCGTGCCTTCAAGATGATTACATTTTAATAGGGAAAGAAAAATATATATGGGAGTGGTAGTTAGGGAAAGGAGTATCTAGGAAATGAGTCACAGGGTGATGTGGTTGTTTATCCTTTGTTATTGAAGAGGAACATGACTTAGAGGAGGTGATGCCATGACTTGCAAGTAAATTGGATTTAAGTGAGAGAGGACTGTGCAAAGTGACCAGGGGTGGTAAATGGATTCAGAATTAAATCAATTGACATGTCCTTTCTACTTTTCCAGAGGAAGAATAGTAATGTGGTGTTATTAATTTACTTCTTGTCCTATTTAAAATGTGTCAAGTGAGGAGGGTGATATCCCCATGGTGGTTGTAGGATGTATGAGGAGGAGATGGCAGGGTCTTGTGGGCTGGATCAAGCTGGCTAGATGTAATGGGATTCTTGAGTTTATATTCATTCACTAACTAATCAACACAGCTCAGCTGAGAGTTGTATAGTTTCTTGGCCTAAGTTGCTCCCACACACACACTCTTAGGGACTGAGGGCATTATTTCTGGCTTCTGGCCCAGAAGTGCTGGGCCACATGAGAAGGACCAAGGCAGCAGCATGAGGGGATAGCAAGACTGTCAGGGTGGATCAATAGCAAGATGAGAAATACAACCTGGGCACTGAAGGGTATTCCATAAATCAACACAGCTTGCAAACTTTGCATGCCTTAGTATATGATGTCATACATTTTCATGACTTAACGATATTTACCATTTCCCATGCAACTTAGCTATGAGCCTCTGAACTTACCTAGTCTCCATGTCATGGAGTCTATCATTGGACCCTCATATGAAACCTTGTAGCTTGGTAGAACTTTCTAGAACTTATACTGAAGAAAAAACTTAGGGTCATCTATACATCATAGTTGAGCATCAGAGCAGGAATTAAACAGTCAACATGGCATGATGTCTACTTTAGAAATGGAAAATTAATATTGAGTATGTATGAGTTGCCCAAGAAAAGTTAATGATAGAATACTACTAATTTATAAATAATACTTGAGTTTGATATTTCAAGAGATTCTATTACCCTAAAATGAGTTTTGTGAGACTATTGGGAAAAACACTCCCGTTGATTTCAGAAAATTGTTGTGTAAATATAGATTTGGCAAAATTACATAACACCAACACAATAAAATCTACAAATGCTGAGCATTGGGACAGCTGGGGGAAAAGTATGGAAGCAAAATACATAAAAGAAAACAAAATGAAGTGAAGCATAGCTCTGAGAGTCTGCCTGTCTTTATCAGCACCAGTTATTCAGTATCACACAAGGATTCTCTGGGGTCAGGTAACCAACAATAGAGAGATTTTAGTACTCTTACCTTCTCCTGGGGTGAGAATTTGAGCTCGCTCTATTCCTCATCCACTGAATGGATTATTAAAATAATAAGATTAATATAATCAAAGCATATTTTAAGATCGAGCACAAAAAATTGACTTTAGGAATCACACCCCAAATTTTTATCTGTGATCAGATACAACATAAAAAGCAAAGCATGATCCATTACTTAATCACAACCATTCTATTAGATAATAAATGCTGACAATTATAATCACTTATTACAAAAAAATCATAAAGATTTCTTAAAACATGCATACTCAAGCAACTTCATCATGCTTCTCCCTGTCCCGATTCACCATCCACTATCACAGTAACCACTCCATTGAATTTAACTACTACCCTCTGTCATTCCAATATTTTAGTATTTTACTTTGTGTCCATATATAGAAAATAAACTTTTAGAAGTCTACATTTAGATAGTGTGTGTACACCATTTCTCAATGTCTACATTTCTTTTATTCTCTTAACTGGTTGGCTTGGTTTCAACTCTAGGTACTATGTCTGTCCAGATGATCAGTGTGATAATAAATTAATTTGTAGTCAGAGGATCTGTGATTAATACTGCTACATCTGTGTTATGTTTCTTTTCACATTTGGATTCTTTTGCTCTTGGAAAGTAAGTTCAGTTCTCTAAACTTTAGTGTCCTCATCCGCAGAATGGGGATACTAGTACTTTCTAGTCTCAAGAACAATATATTCCAATGGGGAGAAATTCTATTCTTCCTCTCCCTTCCCTACCTCTTATCTAACATCTCTACCTCCTGCTGTTCTCTGTTCCTATTGGTTCTCTTCCTCCCTCCACCTCTTTCCCTCTCCCCCCATCTCTCTTTCTCCCTCTTTCTCTCCCTCTCCTTTTCCTTCCCTCTCCCCCTCTCCCCCCCACAAAAGTGCCTATTGGCCTCCTCTGTGCCTTCTTCTTTTCAGTTGTCAAATCCCATTCTGACTAACCCCTAAACCACATCAACCACAAACAGAAAATCATTTGAAGGAATTATTTCCAGAGATAGAATTCATACATCCTCAGATAAATCTGTGATCTCACCAATGTAGTATATATGCTCTTTCTAATGATGTGGATCATTTGTCTGCATCCTATGTGAATCTTGTCCATATCGTCCCATGAAATGGGTTTTGAGGGTTCATCCAAAATACTGAAAGCCTTACCTGCTTTCCTTCATGTTGCAAAGATGACAGTGAAGTTTATCCCTCATTCTCACCAAATGATCAGCCTATCTTGTTTTTTGAATAGGCATTTTCTTTCTTTTAAAAAAATGTATTTTATTGAATACTTCATGATGATATGTAAAAAATTTGACATTTAAAAAAATATTTTAAGTTCCGAATTCCCAACCTCCTGCCTCTCCCACACTCTTTGAGAAAGCAAGTAATATGATATCAATTATATATATGAAGTCATGAAAAACATATTTCCATAATAGCCATGGTGCAAATGAAAATATCCCTGAAAAAAAACAAACAAGAAAAATAAAGTAGAAATAAAAAAAGAATGCTTAATCTTTGCTCAGGGTTGTTCAGTTCTCTCTGTCTGTAGGTGGATAGCATTTTTCATCAGATGTCCTATAGAATTATCTTGGTTGTTCACTGTACAGATCAGAGTAGCTAAGACTTTCACATTTGATCATCATTATAATATTGCTGTTACTATGTACAATGCTCTCCTGGTTCTGTTCACTTTCCTTTATGTGAATTTATTTAAGTTTTCCAGGTTTCTTACCACCCAGTAGTATTCCAACCTATCACAATCATATTCTACAACCTATTCAGTCATTCCCCAATTGATGAACCCTCAATTTCCATTTCTTTGCCACCACAAAAAGAGATGTTATAGATATTTTTGTGCATACAAGTCCTTTCCCCCTTTCTTTGATCTCTTTGGGATACAGACCTAAGAGTGATAATTTTGGGTCAAAAGGTATGTGCAGTTTTATAGCCCTTTGGGCATGGTTCCAAATTTGAACAGATATTTTCCTGGAGTTATCCTTTACCCCAATTCTTCTTCTTCCTCTTTTTTTTTTCTTTTTGGAGGGCCATTGGGATTAAGTGACTTGGCCAAAGTCACACGACTAGTAAGTTTGTCAAGTGTCTGAGGGCACATTTGAACTCAGGTATTCGTGACTCCAGGGCAGGTGCTCTATTCACTGTGACACCTAGCCGCCCCAACCCCAATTCTTTTTGAAAGTTCCTTGTCTTTTATATGTTGTAGCCTGGTCACTGCCACCATATCTCTCTCCAGTGCCTGCTGAGTGATACTTAATTGTAGTTCTTCAGAGATTAGAGTATTTTATGATTCATAGTCAAAGAATATCTATGCATATGGTTATTCAAATTTAACAAAACTAAAGTCCTTTGTAAGGGAAGCATTCTTGAAAATTTGAATATGTACAAATGTAAGGATTATCTTTAAAACAAAAATAGTGGGGTAATAGAAAGTGATCATTTTTCATAGACAGTTTGTAATTGTTCAGTGGAGCGAAGGGAAGGGGTCATTTTTAAGAAAACTTTCATTTAATATATCTTTACCAAAGTAGGGATACTAAATATTCTAGTTTGGGTTTGGTTACAAGGAATGGTAAGCATTTTAGTCTAAAGAAAAATTAGACTAGTCTACCTATTTCAGCAAAATATTACAGGGGTGAAATGTGTATGGGTGAGGCATGTGCATGTGTGCATATGTGTGTGTGTGTGTATGAGAGACAGAGAGAAAGAGACACTGTAACTAGGTCTAGGGATTACTTTGTCTCCCATAGTGAACAGGTCTGAGAAAATTTTTACAAAGACCAATATATGCTCATTGGTGAATGTTGAAATCAATAACAGTGGAGACCTTTCTAGATTATGTGATAAATATGCCATCCTCCTTCACCTTTATAATACCAATGAATTCGTCTGAGCCAGTTCAGCTCGTTCAGCTTTTCCAGTGGGACCTAAAGCTGTCTCAATCACAAAAATCCCTGATGTGTAACTGTCAATAACTCTATTGCTAATAGAGAATGTTGAATACAAGGCTGCAGTGTAGAAAGAATAATTGGCTGATCTGGGGAAAACCCCAATATATTCTTGTATGCTCTAAATCATTGTGATAGCTATGAATAGACACAGTTAGAATTTAGAGAAAAGGTAAGTCAAAGAAGAATCTTTTGACATCAGTTCCTATCAATCAGTTGTACCAAAATGGAATGCACATTTTGACGGTTTTTGTAATTTTTAAAAATTTACTCTATTTTTTATTTCCATCTAAGACTAGTACAAGGAATAGTATGACATTACCAAAGAAACACTTCTCTTGATATTCTCAGTTTGGAGCAGAAATTAAAATATAGTAAATCTAGTGAGAAAGGCTGGTCATTTGACATTTATAACTCAGTTTTACAGATTTAAAGTTTGAATAAAGTAGAAGTAAGCAGACAGACCTATTCAGGCTGAATATGAATTCAGAAGCTCCTGAAGTCCCCTCTCTGATTAATCCTATTATATTCTGAAGATTCCAATGGTTGACTCATAGTCAGAATTGAAGTTCCCACTCCACCTCACAGAAAAACAAGAGGAAATTCATGTTTAAGTCATTTTATTAAAAGACAAGATAAAGAAAAACTGAGAAATGTTTCCAATGATTTAATGATGGATGGAAAAAGAAAAAAAGTCTCCTTCATGAGTAGATAAGGTTAAGTCATTCAATTCTACTGGAAATATTGAAAGCTATTTATTAGCTAAAAGGTTAAAATTTTTGATAAGTTAAATGATAAATCTGACTAATTATGATTTTTTTCAGGTTAGAGAATAATAGAATCTGTCTTTTGGAAATGTTCTGAAACACCTTGTAATAGAGCAGGCATTCTACACAGCATAAAAAAAAGGTTTTATTCATGGGCATCTTCTGTTTCTAGCAGACTTTTAAAGCCATTTGGATCCCAGAAGAGTTAATAAACCCAGATCCTAAAAGTGCTTTTTTATTCATATAATTGTAATTTCACCTAAAAGGAAGAATGTCTCATTTAGTTTTGTCAAGTGGCATGGAATTGTGTAGAATAGGTCAGGGCAAAGACATGTAAATACCCCTGGAAATACTTAACAAAGCAAAATGTACATGCAAACATGAAGCTAAATCTTATACCCTCTCTTTTCTTTTGTCACTCTCATAAATGACTTTAAGGCCACTTTCACTGTCACATAATTACCTTAAAGGAGTGACCCCACTGCTTAGACCAATTTAATCAGTTGATCACTTTCCAAAATATATTTTATTTAATATAGATAATATAGAAAAAAATCTATATCCTATTTTTCTTGATTGTAATATATTTTTTAGAACCAGCCTGAATTTGTAAGACCAAGGGGAGTTAAATAATATTCACATATAACTTTGTAATTGTGTTGATATCAGGCCTTAACCTCAATCCTTCTATAGAAAGAGAATTTAATTAAGAAATGTGTCCCTTGTGTTACCAGGTTAGACTAAACCATGGTTTAATGGGAAATTATTTCTTTTTCTTTGATTTTCTGTCTTTAAAAGAGTGTAGGAGGAAGAGGAAAATATAAATCATCTGAAATAGTGTGTTATGGTTTTTTATAACTAAGATTTCTTCCACCTACTAATTAGTCCCCTCAAATTCCTTAGGCTAATCTCTAGAGCTTGAAAACAATTTACTCTACCACATTTTTATTAAGCACAATATACTGTAGGTAATTTTTCAAATAGATTTATAGGATTTATCAACCAAAAAAAGAACTTAATGTGTACATATTCCATTTTTTTCCCTTTGGGGGAAAAAGCATAAAACTTCTCTATTCTGTTCTTTCTGGTGCAGTAGCCTAACATCTGTGCAATTATAAAAACCTGTAAATTACACTTTTTTTCTTGTGAGTTAATTGCTGTAAAATTATAATGAAAAAGCATCCAAAAACCTACATACAAAGTAGTAGTAGGTAAAATTAAATGGTAAACATTCTAATTAGAATGTAAAATTTTAATGAGGTTGTTTTGACAGAAAATCTTCCAAATAAAAGCAGTGTATAGAAACTTTTAGCAAATGTTTTATTTAATTAATGAATTCCAGTAATTGATAGTTGTATCTCACATTTAAGTGCCATTATTGAAAACCAAATTTTTCTTTTCAATAAACCTTCTTTAAAGAAGCTTAAAAATATTTGAAATAAGCTCCTTCTCCCACTCAGCCAGAAAAGAAAAAAAACAACATCAATTATCTGAACTAAAACCATCAAATGTTATGAGCTCAGTAAATAGCATCAACTAGATATATCTGAACTAGGGAAAATTGGGCCCAACTTTTTCTGACAGTGGGATTGTAAGATCCCAAGTAAAACTCTCTCTAAACTCTTATTCTGGGGCAGCTAGGTGGTGCAGTGAATAGAGCACTGGCCCTGGAGTCAGGAGGACCTGAGTTCAAATCTGGCCTCAGACACTTGACACACTAGCCATGTGACAAGTCACTTAACCCCAACTGCCCTCCAAAAAGCAAAAACAAAAACAAAAAAAAACTCTTATCCTTATGACTTGTCTGTTGCTTTCTTCTTTTTCTCTCTTAGTCATGAACACCTCATTCTAGCTGTCCTAGCAATATGTAAAAACTATGCCTCAAGAAAATATTAGTTTTCATTTGTTGGGGCCAAATCAGAAGCATAGGGAACCGACAAAGATGTCCACTGTCTAGGTCCAGTAACACTTAAGATAATTAAGAAATGACCATGTCGCTAACGATGTAAATATACTAAAGTCAGTTCTTGACTCTCTTGGTAATGCACAGTATGTTTTAAAACTCTCATAAGTTTTAGGTGAGAGGTCTGAGATACTATCACTTTGTCCTAAATGTTTTTAATTACTTTCATGTTCTACTACCCATGACGAAGCAGTGGTATAGAGACTTGAGGAAGATGAATTCTTTATTTGAACTATAAGTCAGCATGTCAGTAAATGGTTCTCTCCTCTCTCTCAACTAAGCAATCAGCAAAAACAAAACAAAATAAAAACAAAAATTTAAACCCACTACCTTTTAGGGACCTTTCCCAGATCTTTGCCTTATTCCTTTTTCTCTCATTCTCCAACCATTCTGGAATGGTAGGGAGCAAGTTTTCCCTATGTCCTTGACCTCCTTGTGGGGCTTGCTTCATACTTATATTGTTTTGTCAAAGAACAGGTATAATTAAGTGACTTACTGAATATAGTTCCATTTTTTTTTTGCAGAACAATTGGGCTTATTGCCTGCCCCACCAACAGGGCAATAGTGTGTATGTCATTTTACAATGACCTCCTTTCCTGTCATCCTTCAGTATGAGGTAGAATTTCAGAGTTGTTTTAACTTGAATTTATCTTCTCATTAGTCACTTGAAGCAATTTTTTATGTGTCATTACTAGCTTGAGGTTCTTCACTTCAACTTATATCCTTTGACCATTTATCTATTGGACTCTTATTCTCATATATTTATATAAATTTTTAATCTGTTCTGGAGGTTAGAACTTTATCAGAGATTTTTCAGTGAAGTTTTCTAAATCAAGCAATTAGTTTCTGATTCTAATTATATTTAATTTCCTTGAATGGATAAAAAATTATTAATTGCTTACTATGTACAGAAGTTTTTCACTTTTGTTTAATTAAAATTATTAGTTCCATCTTTTATGATGAATATTGATTAGGTAACAGTTTTGCCTCTAAGCCATGGTTGTGAAAAGTATCTAAGGATTTCTTTTTCTGAGGAAAGTCTTCTTTATATTAATGAATGAATCAATGAACAAGCATTTGCTAAGTGCTAACTATGTAAGTAGACACTGTACTAGGTGTTTGCTATATAAAGATAAAAAGATGGAACAATTCTTACTCTTAGGAAGCTTAAATCCTTTAGGAGTAATAACCAATGCAAATAAAATTACATACAGAATAAGTTCAAAAGCATTGGAGGGCAGTTAAATACAAGGCAATTTGTGAGATATGATACTAGCCTATAGAGGGGAGATCATATGAATAGCAATATCATGTTGAAAGTAATACTCAAGTTTCATCTTGAAAGAAGTGATGGGTTCTGTGAATCAGCTGAAGAGAGAGAATATTCCACAGATGATCAGTGCAATGCATAGATGTGGGGAATTGGGTTCAATGTGGTCAAAGGCATTTGGAGTCAAAGAGAACCATTTATTCTTGCTCCTAAAGACAGCAGGCAATCCCTAAGATTTATTGAATATGGAAGAAACAGATTGTGATTAAAGAAAATTACT
Source organism: Petaurus breviceps papuanus (assembly GCF_028583685.1). NCBI lineage: Eukaryota > Metazoa > Chordata > Mammalia > Diprotodontia > Petauridae > Petaurus > Petaurus breviceps. The sequence goes on from NW_027185698.1 coordinate 4,869,766, forward strand.
TTCCTTAACAGATATATAGGAGAGGATTATAGTGGGGGCAATCTTGAAGCAGGGAGATTAATTAGAATGCTACTGCAAAAATCTAGGTCTCAGACAATGAGGGCCTGAACTGAGGTAGTGACTAGACTAACTGGGTTGTTAAGTGCATGGAGAAAAGTAAAGTAAGAAGTAAAAAGAAAAAAAAAAGTAAAAATAGGAAGACTAGAAAGGTAGGACAGGGGCAAGGTGTGGAAAATTTTCAAATGCTAGAGGACTTTATTTTTGATCTTGGAGGTAATGGGGAGCCATTGTAGCTTATCAGTAAGGGGGAAAAGTGGTCACACCTGTGTTTTAGGCAGATGAGATTGGTTTGGTTGCCCAATGAAGAATTGTTAGGATTAGGGGGAAATCTGGGAAAAGAAGACTAATTAGAATGGTGTTACAAGAATTCAAATGAAAAGAGGTTGTGTCAGTAAACAGAGGAGGAATTATTTGGAGATTTGACAACAGATTGGATAAATGGGATGAATAAGAGTAAAAAAAGAAAGACAAAGCTATTGTTGCAAGCATGGGGAACTAGGAATATGGCGGTGCTTGAAAGAGGAAAATTTGGAAGAGGTGAGTAATGATTTATGTTTGCAAAGGTGAGTTCAAGATGCCTCTGGGATATTCAATTCAAAATGTTCAAAAGACTCTTGGTAATGTGTGATTGGACCTCAGGATAGAAACGAGCTGGATATATGTATGTGGGAATCATCTTCATAGAGATGATAATTGAATCCATGTAATTTTATGAGATTACCAAGCAAGATAGTATATATAGAGAGAAAAGACATCTGGAACTAGATAAAATTTAGCAACTGATTGAATACGTAGGCTAAAAGATAGTAAGATTTAGAGGATAAATCCAATGTTCTGAACCTGGATAGATTTAATGCTTTAGAGAAATATGAATTCCCAGATTATCAAATATTTAAATATAGATATAAAATTAATGAAAAAGCAAACCCTGAGTATTATCCTTACTCTGCCTCTTTCTCTCACTTTATATCTATCTATATTTATATAATATACATATGTCTGTATCTATGGATTAAGAGTTGAAGGAACCTTAGAGGCCATCTTGTCCAACCTTCTCCTTTCACATACAAAAAAAAAGAGGTTAAGTGACTTACTCAAAGTTACAAAGAAAGTAAGTCACAGAGCCAAGATTTAAAACCATGCCCTTTTGACTCTGTTTCCAACAACCTTTCCACTATACCACATTGATATGTATTGTATCATTCCTGCTTTGGGACCCCTCCATTTTACTATTGACATTCCAGTGCCTACTGAAGAGTTAAAGTTAGATTGTTTCTCTTCTACTTGTCACTACATAGTATTCTCGCATGAACTTGAAATCTCACTTCATCCAGGATTCAATAGTGCCCTTTGGTATAGGGTCTATAAATATTAAGCCTGTGTCTAGAGTTGGAGCACCAATTTTTCAAAGGAAACTCCCATCTTCCAGGGAAAGTCCTGCACTGGGCCTGACTACTTACACATTCTCTTTACCAAGGTGGTCATGCTTAAATATAGTTAGACAATTTGAGCTACTAGTATTTGACCCTACAGCTCTATTCTTCCTACAGTGTTAATTTCTTGATGATGATGATGGTAGGGGTGAAAAAATATTTATCTTTCACATTTGTGTACATGTGTTTATACTGTTTAAAATATTTTCATAGCTATCATATGAACAAGCTTTACAGTTATCCTGTGATACTGAGGATCATCATCAATATTGTTTTTTTAATTGATAAGGAAGCTGAGAGAGAAAGATTGTTACTTACCCAAGGTCACACATTAAGTGCTGCTACTACAATTTATATCTCATTTTTTTATATTTTTCCAATTCAGCACCATGGTATCATTTGGTGTGTGGAAGGGCTATCTATATAGATATTAGGATCAAAAAGAAGGAACAGTAGGCATTGTTATTCATTTTTTAGAAATAGCAATATTTTATCACCTATCATGGATGAATACATATCTCATGTGTCCATTTACCTCTACTAACTCAAATCAACAAATGTTTTGTTGAGCATCTAATGTTTGTATTCCAGTACTAGATGGTGTATTCTTTAATAAAACTATTAATATAGTTGTGTCATTAAGATCTCATTCTGAATTTTGTCCACGCTCAGGTAAACACTTGTTTTCAGGACATGTAATGAAGAGAGTGACGTGGTGGGGGTCATGCTTAACTGGGTTCTCTTTCGTATTCTATCACTAATTAGAAGTATGATATAATGTGAATCACTTAGAGTCACAGATTTAGAACTGGAAGGTATATCCCAATGAGAGAACTGAAGGTCTGAGAGATTAAATAGATTGCTCAAGATAGTACAGGTAACAAGTTACACAGCACAGATTCAAAACCAGGTCTCCTGATCTCAAATGAACAATTTTCCCATGCTTTCTCCCAAGCCCTCTAAACCTTAGTGTTTTTTTTAATCTATCAAATTAGGCATTGGACTAAATTTTATGAAATGACGATTCATTCATTCAACAAATGTTGATTAGATTTCTATGTGCGATACATGTTCCTAAAAAAAATAGGAATAAATAAAATAAGCCACAGTTGCCATACTCCAGGAGCTTTTTTTAGTGGGTGACAAGACAAGTGTGCAGATATTATTGTCTCTCACTGTCCAAACATTATTCTCAGTCAGTCAAAAAGCATGTATCAAATGTGGCCCCCTGTGGACCCAACTGGCCAGTTCCACGATACTTGCTTCATTCCTCCCTTCTTTCTTCCATTCCTTCCTTTCTCCCTTCCTCCCTTTCTTTCTTCTGCCCACCCTCCCTCCCTCTCTCTCTCTCCTCTCTCCTCTCTTTCTGTCCATATGAGGAATAATGTACTTAGATGTGGGTGCTTTACCCAAAGGAATATATATTTTGATCAAGTTAAGCCTCACAAGTTATCTTGGGGTTTTGGGGCTAGATTTTCTTTTCTCTCTTCCCTACTCATTTATTCAATCATTTTTAAAACAAGGAAAAGTGAACTCTTTTGTTTTATGTGGTTTCATCTATGATTTCTTGAAATAGAGCTCTGAAAAAAGAGGCTTTGATAAAGCCCATTGAGATTCAGATAGAGCTATGTGAACATGTCTTACCCCAAATCCCTCTGGCTGATTGACCAATCACTGATTGACCAATAACAGGTCCCAGTCCAAGCTTCACTTGATCATCATTTGGGTTTTGATGACTCCGAGTGAGTGTAAATGGCAGTTGTTTCTGTTCTGGCCAGAAACCTTTAATGTCTTCCCCTCTGGTTTTTTTTTTTTTTGAGTTGACAAACCAGGCCATCTGTTGCCTCATTTCTTACCTAGCTTTAAATCACCGAATGGGTGTTCCCTCAGACAAACTGAGATCTGGGAAAGACCTTAACTTAAAAAGGCCAAGGTCTCTCACTGCACCTGGGGTCACCTCCAGTCATTCTGACCTGTGCCTTGCCACTGGACTCAAATGATCCTGGAGGAGAAAGTGAGGCTGATGACTTTGCACAGCCTTGTCTCATCTGAATCTATTTCACTTGAAAGTTCCCCTCCTGAAGTCTGCCATTGGTCCTTTTCAAGAATGAAACACAAACAACAACAATTAAATGCTTACTATTTGCTACCAAGGTCAGGAAGTCCTCGAGTTAGAATAATTCAGACAATTCTCTGGGTTAGCCTACCTCACCTGCAGTTCCTCATCATCTTTGCTCTTTAATCTCTGATTCTCTCCACTTCTGGCTCTGGCCCTTGTTTCTTCTTATTGAAATGACATCACCTCCTCATCCTGCCAATACCCAATGATTTCAGAACATAAAAAGAGCCACACTATTCAAATATCAGGTCTTTAGATTACTAGAAAAGTTCACAACTTCTTTAGGAGTGTTAAAAACACAAACACAGAGACATATAAACAGTTCTATATAAACAATTCGTTAACAAAAATACTAACATTGATGCCATTGTAGATCAGTAGCACACCTATTCAAAATGAAATAGCACTGAAATAAGGCTTTTCCTTGTATAATCAAAGGAAACAAAGAAACAAAAAAAGATTTTTGTATAGAATTCACAAGGTCTTCACCCTTATATCTAGAGGGCTAGCCCAGTATCTCAACAGTTCAATTTCATCATTGTCCAATTTCCTAACCTACTCCTGGAAATCAATTGAAGGTAGAGAAAAGCAGGAGACAATTTGGCTATTGAACTCACAAGTTCCAGGTCTAATCATTTATCCTCCGTCCTTCAAACTTTAGATGAGATCACAGTACTTTCCCCACCCCTGTATTTCTCTCAGAAGAAAAATTGTAATTTATACAGCTATGGACAATAGTTTAAAAAATAAACAGTACTCAGACTCATGTAAGTGTTATTGTCTCTAGCTAGGTATTAAATTAGAATGTAGTAGATTTTTTGAATAGGAAAAAAATAATCTTTCTTTCCATCTGTCAGTGTTCCCATAGACTGACACTGGTGCAGCAGAGAAAATAGAAAAAAAAGGCTCAAAACATGTTATCAAGGTCATGGCTGTCACTGACTTTACTTTGCAGTCATCAATATCCAAGCTTAAGTATTCTTTGCTTAAGGCCTTGAACAAATTATGATACAGCCTGTCACAAAAGACTGGTTCAGGACTGTATAAAATAGGGAAGATTTCTTTCCAATATTTCTTCACTTGAAATGGAAATATAAAAGGCAATCCAGGATGGTAGTGAAAAAGCAGGTACTTGCTTGAGCTCTCCCAAATTCCCCTCCAAACTATTTTAAACCATACCTCAAGATGAATTCTGTAGTGGCAGAAAACATAAAAGGATAGGGTGAAACAATTTTCCAACCCATGATAACTTACACAAACAGCAAGAAAGGTCTTTCTTGCTCAGGAAAAAGGGAAGTGCAGTCTAGTGCAAGTAATGTCCACGTAAGCCAGTGGGCGGTCCCTAGTGCTAGCATAGATCAGCAACCTCAGCCTCATAGCTCCAGCAAGCTGACCAGCTTCAAAATGGGTCAGCTGTGAGGCCTAGTAGTGCCAATGCAATATTTACAGCACCCACGATCCCAATAAAGACTGTGACTCTAAGTATTGCAGGATGTTTGATAGCAAAATATACCAGACTCTCCAGGTAGAGCATAGAACTGAAGGATCTACTTAGATATCAGAAAACTGAATCCCAAAACCAGTAAGCTGATTCCATCATAGTACCAAAGATATTAAGAAGTTATAATAACTCTAAGAGCCATGCCATCATTTAGCCTTCCCACAAACCAATAGAAGAACAGTATCTACTCATGAGCTTATCTGACTCCTTGCCTGAGTGTCCTCTGCCCCCAGAGTCTGGCTCACTCTCACTACCAGCTTCCTGTGGCTCTCCTCCCCTTCAGCAAAACTCCTCCCACCACAAGCTCCATGTGACTACATTCAGTCTATTAGGGGGCAGAGTGTATCCTCACAGCAGGGGAGGTCCTTAAACTCCCCCCCCCACCCCCCACCCAGGTCTATTAAGGGGCAGGGAAGATCTTCCAATTCCCATTCTCATTACAGGCCTCTAGGACCCTGCATATCAGGCAAGTGGTCAAGCCCAGTGGCCCCTTTTCTATAGGCCTGACCAGGTTCAGAGGCCCCAGTGCAACAGACAAGCTTCTATATCCAGAGGCCAGTGAATATTTGGTATGTAAACAATGTGGCATTACTGATAGAGTGTTCACCTTTAATCCAGGAGCACCTGAGGTCAAGTCCCAAGTCTGACACATACTGGCTGTGCAAATTCAATGGGCCATTTAGCTCCTTAGTGCTGTAGCCAATACTTTAAGAATATAGGTTGAAGAGAAAGTTCTGAAATACAGTGATAAAAGGAATTCCATGACCTGGGAGTTCACTATACCATGCTATCATAGTTTCAGCCTTGATCCCTGAGGCCTATCTATATATACTAAAAAAATGCACATATTGTCTCCCTCATTGATATAAACTCATAGAGGTCAGAGCTTGCTTTGCTTTTGTGTGTCTGTTATATATCGAGCCCTTTATAAATGCTTGTCCATTGATTAATTGTTGGGTAAATTATAGCACAGTGCCTGGAACAAAGAAGATTCCATAGATGTTTGTTAAATGATTGATAGATTAAATCTTCCAGAGGAATGTTGGTCACATTTTTCTCCTCTCAGAATCTCTTCCAGGTCTTGGCATTTTATGTCTTTCCCCTAGGTAATATGGGGATGGGGATTAGGACATTTTTGTTATGATGGATTTTGGGAAGGAATCTTAGAACCACTATTCAGAGCCCAAAATGAAAGCAGTTGTATTGTCCTATTCTCTGACTGAGCTAGTGGCAGTGTGCCAGCCTCTGCATCCTAGATGGCCAGGGTCACTGTGACAGAAAACAAGAGCCAAGTTGTGCACAACCTAGTCATGCTTTAACCAATTTTTAAAATGTTGATGGCCAAAGTTTATATTATATAGAAATTTCATCCATTATATCATCATTGATATGGCATTATCTGTCCTTATAATATCATTCCACCTAATATTGTATTATAGCAGAATCAGTTGATAATAAGTGTAATATAAAAAGATAATGGGTTTAGAGTTGGAGAACCTGACTTTAAATGCTGCCTTTCCTTTGCAACTTCAAACTAGTGATATCTCCTTTCTGGGTCTCAGTTTCTTCATGTGTAAAATGAAAACACAGGACTAAGTGTGCTTTAAGATTCATTAAAATCTCTAAATTTATGGTCCTATAATAAATATATAAGAAAAATTTAAAGGAATCAGATAGGGGAGAAATAACTCTAGAAGGGAGATAACCCAGTCGATGACTGAAACACTGCTTAAATATCACCCCAGACATATTGGAAGGCTTCATTAAAGTTTCATGGTCTCTCTGCAACAGTCTCTCTATTTGGAGAATAAGACCAATATCGATCTGTCTTAAATGAACTGAATAACAATGTTTGTAAGGAATTTTGTAAGCCTAGAATAGCAGTGAATATACATGATTTAGGAAGTGACAACTGGTCAAGTAATATGTTAATAGTAACAGTCTGAATTAGGAAAGGTGCTCAGGAGATTGAGTGAAAACAAACACTGCATGCTTCAGAAATGTTCGAAATAAGAAACCAACAAATGGGAGGGGGTAGGGGAAGTGTTAATTCAGGACTTGGTGAAAGCTGGGGAAATAAAAAAATGAGAAATGCTGAGAAAAAAAATTGTGTTTTAAGTGGAATAATTGGGAAGATTGAGATGGTTATGATGGAGAGGAATTTGATGATGGACACAACTCAATGTATATAATATTATAAAAGAGTTGTTTCAGGTTGCTTTTTTTATATACACCATATAAAATAGAAAATCAAGTCATTTAAAAAATGAATATTCTTTGATTTATTACTGTACCTGTTGTTCCTGCAGGTTCGGAAGAAACCATGAGCAAACACTCTTAATGATAAATAGGACTTAAGGGAATTGTTTCAAGCCATTTATAATCCATTATTCTAATAGAACAAATACGACTTGACAATTTTTACTGCTGTTCGAGCAGTTAGGAACCATTTTCCCTCTCCATGGCTCAGGGTTATAGGTTTTCTAAATGATTCATTCAGATGTTTCAGCTAGCAAGGGGTGCCCTGGAAAATCACTTCTAATCAAAAGACCAAAACAAGAAAAAAAACAAAAAATTTACTCCTATGTTTATAGCATTTTCAGATTTACAAGACCGTTTCCTCAAAACCTCATTAAGCAGGTAATTTTATCATTCCCATTTTTCAGATGAAGTAAATGAGATTCATATAGGTTAAGTGATTTGCCCACAGTCTCATAGCTTAACCCTCTAAAGCTTCTGACTGTAAGTTCAATGGGCTTTCTACTATACTGCATTGAATGATGAATACATTTATCACATCAATTCATAGTTTTATTCAAAATAAGTTCAAGAATATAATTTTGATTAAAATTTAAAACTCTTCCAGGACCATTAGTATGATAACTAGCTCTTTGATCAATCACAGATAACTTTAAAAAAAGTGTGTTAGAAGGTAGTGTGGGAGTATAGGTTAATCACTTTCTAGCACAGCTTATTCCTTAATGATACCTCCAGTCTTGAGGTTTCATGATGTCTGGTAGCTCTGGGAAGCTAGAGAAACACTCAGTGTGTTAGATTCAAACACCTTCAAGAGGTTAGCACCACAGTGGCTACAATTTGGAGCTTGTGAAATTTGTGAAATCACACTTGTCCAAGGAATTACTGCCATATAACATTCTGATCTAAGTGTGTCTTAAGAATTCCTTTCAGGGTGGCCAGGTGCCTCAGCTAGTAAGAGCACCAGCCCCCACTGTCGGGATGACTTGGGAATCAAATCTGGGCTCAGACACTTAGCACTACACCTAGAAATAACTGGCCATGTAACCTTGAGCAAGTTACTTAACCCTGATTGCTTAAAAAAAAAGAATTCCTTTCATGATGCTCTTCAATTATAATTATTATTGTTCTTATTATTTTTATATTTATTGGCATTTTTATAACGCTTTAAAGTTCTGAAAGCACTTTACAAATATTATTTCATTTTCCTCACAATGTCTCAAGCTGCTCCATAGTTTTTAATATTATTTTTGTCCCTTCAATAGCTTTTAATGGTGCAGGCCCACTTATATTCACATATTCTAAAATATATATATGTTAGGTCTCAGGGCATAAATAGTGAAAATCCAAACAACTTAGCCAAATAGTTTGGAGATCTTCACACTGCAGCTAGGTGATGAAGTTGTCAGGTTGCAAGTCCTGGAGTCAAAAACACCTGAGTTAAAATCTTGACTCAGACATTTACTATTTATGTGGTCCTGGGCCTTTGTGGTTTGGTTTTCTTATCTGTAAAATGGGGATAATAATAGCAACTTCCTCTCATTGTTATGAGGATAAAGTGAGAAAATATTTGTTAAGCACTTTGCAAACCTTAAAGTGATATATAACTTTATTATTATTATTATTGTTAATAATAACAATAAACTGAAATCACACATTTTTAACTTTTCAGATCTTAGTCAAAGGCAAAATATGCACATAAATGTACATCCAACTTTCCAGCTCACAGAGCAAATTTTATTTATATATTTAAATCAATTGGTTTATCCTTAACTGAAATGTTCCAGGCTATATGTTAAAATTACTGGTGTGGGCTTTTTGAAAAATGACATTTGAATCCATTTAAACTGAATTGCTACATAATCTCTTCTTTCTTACCAGTACTGTGCTAAGGGGCTTCAAAGTTTTTTATCTCTTTATTGGAGTTCTACATCCAGAGCAGCTTTTAAAAAATCCATGTTGGCATGGAGCAAGATGTAAGTTTGATCCTCCAAATCCCTTCTAAACATAAAAGGAAGCCAGCATTTTCCTTTTCAAATCTAGCTTTAAACTATTGCTATTCTGAGCAGACCTCAAACACTAAGTCACCTCCTAAAGGAAAATCTACCTCTCAAGCACTGCAAAAAGCTTTAGCATGGAAATCTCCATGGCTACCATCACCTTCCGAGTGTTTACTAAGAATCTACACCGTATTGGAAACAAATGATTTTTAGATTACTGGTATCGGTTGCACTTCTGCAACATTCTGTAACTAGTTGACAATCATTGGTATTTTTTTTAATTTGGTATGACTTGTATTTATGTCAAACATTCTAAAAATAAAACTGTGTATAACTTTTATTTAAATTTGATGAATAAAAAATTCAATAATATTTAAATATGACGAAGAGAAGCTTGTAAAGCAATATCAACTGATTCAAAGTGAAGTAAACAGGATCAGGAAAACAAAGCACAATGAATACAACAATCCATGTAAAAAATGACAATAAAACAGTTAAAGCTGAATGCTGAGAAATTAGAATGACCAAGTTTTAGCTTAAAGAAGAGACATGGAAAGATGCCTCTTCTCCCTATTCCTTACTGCTTTGCAGAAATGGGAGACTGGGTGCAGAATGGTTCATATAATGCCAGACTTTTTCAATATGTTGGTTATTTTTGCTGAATTTTTTTTCTTGCCCCTTTTTTTCTTCTTTATTATGAAAGAGTCTCTGGAAGTATCGCTAAGAAGTGATACACAGTGAGAAATACAGGAGGTACAGTTTCAGCAAAACTGGACAACACATTGAAAGAGTCTGGCATTACATGAACTGTTCTATACTCACAGTCCTCTATCTCTGCAAAGAAGTAAAGAATAGGGGGAAGAGGTATCTTTCCATGTCTCTTTGAACTCAAGCTTGGGCATTCTAATTTCTTAGCATTCAGCTTTGATTGTTTTATTTCTTATTATTCCTTTCATTTGCATTGTTTTATTCTTGTATTTTGTTTTCCTGGTTCTGCTTACTTCACTTTTAATCAGTTGATATTACTTTACAAGCTTCTCTTCATTCATCATACTTACTGTTTCTTGCAACACTGTAATATTTCATTATATTTATGTTTCATATAAATATGTTCCACATTTTTAGCTACTCTATAGTTGATGCAATCTAACATAAAAGAATAATGTAATATAAAAGAAAAGTACTTATTAAACACTACATGTATCTATCCCTGTATTAAGTTCTGGGGATACAAATAGCAAATTGAGACATTCTCTACTCTTACGGAGTTCAACATCTAATTAGGAGAAATAACAAGTAGTGGAGGGCTCATGAATCATGGAAGATATGAAAGGAGGCAAGGCATAAGAAAAATGGCAAGGTAGAAATGGGAGCTTTAAATGGCAAATGGAATATTTTATATTTGATCCTAAGCATAAAAGGGAACCACTAGAGCTTATTGAATAGGAGGATGACATAACCAAAGCTCTAATTTAGGAAGATCATTTGACCATTGAGTGGAAGATGGCCTGGAGTAGGAAGATGAGGCAAGAAGACCAACGGAAAAGGTATTGCAACAGTACAGACATGAAGTGAGGAGTGTCTGCACCTAGCAGTGTCAAAAGGGAGAAGGGAACATATGCCAGAGATACTAGAATGGTAAAAATCAATAGGTCTTGTTAGCAGATTGCACATGGAGGTGGGGTGGGAGAGAATGAGGAATTAAGAATGACAGTTTTGTTGTGGGACTGGGTAACTTGAAGTATGGTAATGTCCTCAATAGTAAAAGAGGAATTAGAAAGAGGATGGGGAGAAGGGGGGGAGGTCTCAGTAGGAAAACATAATTAGTTCATTTTTTGACATGTAAAATTAAAAATGTCTCTTGACCATCCATCCAGTCTGAGTTGTCCAATGGGCAGTTCAAATGCAAGACTGGAGGGCTGGATAAGTAGATCTTAGAATCATCAGAGCAGAGATGATATCTGAATGAATGGAAGCTAATGAACCCACCATGAGAATAGTACAGATAGAGAAGAGCTCACCCAACATACATATGTACATATATATGCATATATGCATCCTAATTTGTAATTCTGTCTGCCTGATGTACATTACAGTTTGAACTCTGAGAAGACTTTGTAGTATTCTGGGATTCAACTCCATTAGTGCATTGTCAAACATAAATGGAAGCATTTAGCAAATCTCACAATTCAGGAGATTTTTATTTTGTTTAGAATCTGTGAAATAAATCTTCCATGACACTTTTAAGGACCTTAGGTAAACACATGTTTCACTATTTTTCACCTTGTTTGATGTCAATATTAAATGGATTATTGAACGAGGTTATCTCTGTTGTTGCATTTGAGGAAAACCTTCAAGGCTGCATTTTGTTCACCCGAGTCAAGTGCTTTTTGAGCACCAATGAACAATAGGCCCTGCAGGATCTTGTATTCTTTACACCATTCCGTTAATTGTGAGATTTCATAAATGTGGTTAACTTTAGAAAAATCATTTGGGAAAAGCCTATCTTTTCCCTTCTCATGTTTTAATCAGATACTCAATGCTTTTATAGATCATTCACATAAAGTTTGGATAGAGGGAAGCAAGCAGGAGTATGAGTCACTAGCTGCTTTTATCTGGGGCAGAGGGATGTAGATTGTTTCCAAAATCAAAAAAGTGCAGTTGAGCTGTGGGAACAGGAAAAAATGTTACTGTTATCAATAATCCTAACAACGGCATGAGCTTCAATGCTATTTACAAAAGGAAAGACAGCCCAGACTTCACTCTTACAAAATCAACTATAACTTTTTTTATTCTTTTGGAGGGGAGAAGATAGGGCAAGTGTAAGGCCACATTTGAACTTAGGACCTGCTGACTCCAGGGCCAGTGCTCTATTCACTGAGCCTGCTAGCTATGCCAATCAGTTATAACTTTGTCCTGAGTGACATTTTTTGACTTCTTCCCATTCATTCATTCGTCTATCTGTCCATCTATCTATCTATGTATCTATCTATCTATGTATCTATGTATCTATCTATCTATCTATCTATCTATCTATCTATCTATCTATCTAAGCAGATGCATCTCTGTCAAAAATTACAGAATTCTGACAAAGGTTAACAACAATAATTATCAAACAGACAAATTTATTATTCGATAATTACAGTCATGTCTGAATCTTTGTCACCTCACTTGGGGTTTTCTTGGCAAAGATACTGGAGAGGTTTGCCATTTCATTCTTCAATTCATTTTACAGATGAGGAACTGAGGCAAACAGGGTTAAGTGACTTGCCCAGGGTCACACAGCTATTAAATGTCTGAGGATGGATTTGAACTTATGAAGATGAGTCTTTCTGACTCTAGGTCCAGTGCTCTATCTACTTCTCCATCTAGCTCCTCAACATTAAATGGGACAAAATAAATGACAACAAATAAACAAACCCTCCATAAAATATAGATTAGACTAATTAGCATTTATTTATTGCCAGGTAGATCATAATATTATATCAAATCATGCTTGCTGTAATGTATTTATGAGATAGAGAAAGTTGGAGATGTGGAAGTTCTATGTTCTGCTAAACAGTAGTCATGTGGAAAGAGAAATGAACTTGGAGTCACAAAACCTGAGTTCAAATCCAGCTTGTGCTGCTTACTATCTGCATGACCTTAAGGAAGTTACAACTTCTCTGAACCTCAGTTTCCTCATCTGTAAAATAAGGGAATTTGATAAGATTATCTCTGAATACCCTTTTAGCTCTACCATCTAGCTAATCTACCCAAGGAAACAATCACCTTGTATAAATCAGTTCATAAATGTCTTAGGGGACTTTATCTCAAAAGTTAATTGGAGACATGGATTGGTGGTCTGAGAAACGAATGTTGTACAATTGGCACAGTGTGGGAGCACAAGAAAAAGGTATGGGAGAAAGTGATAAAAGTGATAAAATGAAACATTCTGAGGATAGGAGATAATTTCAGAAACAGGAGAAGATGAAGGGAGCAAGGGAAGTCAGGACACACAGTTAAAGGCTGTGATGCAGACCTTTAATAACCTTGTAACCGACCTGCAGTGAAATGTGTTTTCTCAAGGACATTAAGGGAGACAGATAGCATCAAAAGACCCAAGTAGAGAAGACAGCTTTTGAAGGTTTTGATCCTGGGTGTAGGAGCAATATATTTTTAGCTGCTCCAGATCTGTGGAACACATGCAGTACTTAGAAGACAATAATCTCTAAGCTTTACCAATTATGTATTGATATCAGCAGGAATCATGTATTTCCCAACTTTAAAGGTATTAAAATTATTGCTTCATATGTATGGTAATCATCAAAAAATTTCACAGAATAAAGCTAAGAAGGACAAGCTCTCTTGATTAGTTTCCACTTCTTTCCATTGGTTTTTGTTTTTTTTTTTGTTTCTGTCATATTTCTTTTTGTAGTTGGTTATTGTTGCTACTAAATATGATGTTGCCTACACTTGAAATCTTCAACTCCTTATAGTTCTTATTTGGAGTTACTGTAAGGTTTGTTCATCCAATAGCATTGACTATTTTACTTATAAAGATTAACACACCACAATGTCAAATCACTATGGTGAGAAGCCAAAAATGGCTAAGCTAGAATAAATCCTGGTGTAATGAAAAAAAAAACCGATTGTGGTAAGCAGTCACTTTGCTTTCTGGTATGAGTTCTGTAATACTGGACACAGGTCTTAATACTTTTTCGCCTTTTTTTATCTATTAAATTTGAAGGGTGGGGTTGCATGGAATAGAGGTGAAAGGGTACACTGAATGATTGCTATGGTCCTTTTCGGTTAAAAGATTTGATTCCTTGAAATTATTCAAATTATTGACTCTTAACAGTTAACCTAACATGGCCTAATAGCCAAATTGAAACAAGTGTCAAGGTTCATTGATTTTTCTTGTGGATTGAATTATGAAAATTCATGTGTAGTATCTTTTGAATGAACATGTTCTGTTTTCACAGCTCAAATTCTCCACATCTTCATCTCTTAAAATCCCCAGTTTCTTTTAGAGTTTCAGCTCAACTGCCACCTGCTACCTAAAGCTTTCCTTGATCCTCTCAGCTGCTAATGCACCCCCCATTATATTACCTTTATTCTTGTTCTCTCCCACTATCTCTATTTCCTTTTCTCTTTCTCGCTCCCTGCATCCTTTTTAATACAATAAAAGATTCTAGACGGCAAGGGCTGTCTCATTTTTGTCTTTGCATCCCCAGTGCCTGACATAGTAAATGCTTGTTGATTTGTATGAATTCTACAGGAAAGCCTTCGTAGATTGGAGGTCAACTATCACAGTCCTACAAATCTTGACTAAACCTTCTGTGTGTGTGTGTGTGTGTGTGTGTGTGTGTGTATGGTTTAACTAGAAGCTATTCTTTCCAGAGCCTTTCCTCTCTTATTCATGCTGCTTTGAAAATATTTACTTGTCAAAATTTCTATTAAAATGCAGGTCTCAGAACTGAACACAATATGCTAAGTGCCATGTGACTATTATCAAGAAAGATTATTGTTTCTCCTGTTCTCTTAAAACATCTTAATTAAACCTAAGATTTCATTTTGGTTTGTCTTGGTCATTATGTTATGCTGTTGTTTTATACTGAATAGCAAACACTGATACTTCTTCCATTTGACTTCTTGTCAAGTCAGGTCTTCCCCACCCTGAATTAGTTCATTTTATTATTATTTTTCATTTAAGCCTAGGTCTTCACACTTATGCCTGATTTCATGTTTTAAATTTGGTTTCATCACTCCACTGTATGGGTCCTGTTGAAAGGACTTGAGTCATGCTTCAGAATTATTATTTCAATAGTGAATTAATTTATTGTGTATATATACACACACACACATATATACATACATATATAACATATATGTCATATATTATATTGTAATGGGGGGGTAGAGTTACTTTTAAACAAAAAGCACAATAAACCCAGAAAAAGTACTGGAAAAGTTCCAGATAGTAGAATAAGTGATCATAATTAAACACAGCTACTCTGTACTAATAAACAGAAACCCATGTACCAAATAAAATAAAAAAACAGGACACCTCAAAAAGATGTTAAAAAACAAGTCTCTTTTTTGGAGTTTAGATTAAAGTCAAATTCATTTGTTTATTTCAGAGTTCTAATAGGTTTCTGTCTATTTGTTTTTAAACTGAGAGGCCAACAAAATCAAACAGATCATTACATAAAATCAAAATTGCTCTAGAGGATTACTTTGCATGGAGCACATATAAGAGAATTTTAGAGACCAAGAGACAATATGGTGTCTCAAAATTTTTCTGGATATTTTCAGAACAAAACACGATAAAACAAACTTTCTCAGGATATTTACAGAACAAGCCATAACTCACTATCCTGACGTTTCCTAGCTGTGCAGTTTTAATTGTAGTAACATTTAGAATAAGCAGTTTTTGATTCTTAGATCAGTGAACAAACTTCCCCCTCCCATCTCTGCTACTTGTACTCAGTTAGTAGGATTTAAGTCCTTCTTGATTTTATTTCTTCGAAGTATAAAGGAAAACAATTTTAACTGGAAAAATTCTTTCAGGGAAATTTTATGAATGATCAATGAAATAAGTACACATAGGAGTGGACACATAAAAATGAACATATTAAAAAGAAAAAATGAGAAGAAATCTTTAGATGGGATAAATGGGACTGCAATTGCAACAAAAATTAAATTGCTAGAATATAGAATACATTGACAATATCTTCAAAGTAGTTTAGAATTGAAATAAAAATGTAAAAGAACATCTGACATATATGTATATATATGATTGTAAAATTAAGTTGCTGAAGGAAATATTTAATAAGTTAATGGATGAATTGATAATCAAGAAAAGATGGTAGAAAATTTCATCTAAGCATTGTTTACTCTGTGGAATAATATGGTTCATAAACAAAGTATATTGATATAAAAGCAAACAATATAGCAAAACCTAGAAGTGGCAAAAGTAGAAGACGACTTCAGATATATACAGTTGAAAGTAGAAGAGTTTTGTTAATAGATGGAAGTGATTCATAAGACAATTTAAACAATTTGGAAAGTTCAAATTTAATATATTTAACATCAAAGTGAAAATCTTGTAGCATCCCATGAGGAATCAGTTTAATAGTACTGAAATGGACAGCCAAGAGATAACATGACAGCAATGCCAATTATAATTTGATAGGAGTGTTTATTAGCTGGCTGGTGACTGCCTCCCAAGTAGGGAAGACAGCCATGAGCCTTGTGCAGAGCAAATTTTTATAGAACGAGATGTTGTTAACAACAAAATATGTCGTTTCTAGTAAAGCCTTGGGTATCTAGCAAAGCCTGGATAAAAACAAAAACAGACCTGTATCTGGGGTATGTTTCTATCAACATAGGTGGAAAGTTCCCTAACTATTGTGGCCTATCAGGTGGTTTCCAGGGACCCTGGTAGGGGGCCCTTTGGCAGGGTTCGACTGGGAAGGGGCTTTGGTGTATAGTTTCTGGTGGGCACTTAAGTACAAATATAGCCTGTAGCAACTGTACTTGTTTTGATGTCTCAGTTAAGAGTCCAAGGCTCTGTGATGATCCCCATAAGAATCTTGGTGGAAGAAAAATCTAAAATATTATTGGCTTAAAAAATTGACTTTTCTTGGGATCATAGTGATGTGTGTGTGTGTGAGACAGAAACATGGAGTCAGAAGTACATTAAAGAAAGAAGATATGTCTTCATAGTTCTACTATTGTGTTTCACCAAAAACAAAACAAAACCTCTCCTTCCATAACTAAACATGGTATTGTATAAGAAAACAATATGTTTCTTTTTGTTCCTTGTTTTACTTTTGTTTTTCCTCTAAGGTCAGAAAAAAATATTTTCCTATTAAGAAATCCAGAGCCAAACAGAGCTTTGGCAAATTTTCCAAGGTGCTAGATCAAAGAAATCTAAATAAAGACAACTTTAAGTGAAAATAAAGCTCAAACAAAAACAATCATGATACTAATTTATAAATGCATGCAACATTCCTTCATTTTGATGAATTTAAAACTGAAGAAGTTCATCATAAAATGATGAGGTTTAGGGAAGGGGTGCTTGAGACTCCAAAATACCAACACACCAGGTCCTGCCAAATGAATTCGACTCAAGACTCTCAGCCAAAGAAAAGCAAAGTTTATTAAAAGTTTGCCTGTATTGGATGCAGAGTAAGTCTGTGCTAGAAAATTCTATGGTGCTCTCACACCACTGTGATAGTAATGGCAATTAAAGATTCCCCTGTATTGGCTTGGTTTTCAAATTGATTGTGTTAAAACCCAGAGCTTGTTAATCCCACCTGTGGGATGGACTTTTTGATGTGAAAAGAAAGTCCTGAACTGGGAGGAGCTGGTGACATAGATTTGGAGAGACAAGAGAGAGGCGGAAGACCTTTTTTGGAAGCAGCACCTCATGGAGAGAGAGGCTAAGAGAATTGCTGGTGGCCGCTTTGAATTGCCCTGGACTTTTGAGACCTGCCCCCTGAGCTGCCAAGGACTGAGGAGACATGGCTGTTTTGCTGGTACTTTGTCTGTCTGTTTTGATGTTATTTTGCCAGATTTGTCCACTGGTGAAAGACAGTCCTTTTGTTGAAGAAGTCCTGGAACCTGGCTGTTCACTAAGAAGCCCTCAGACTGTCCTGCAGACAGAGAGTGAATACTGTCCACTGGTGAAGGACAGTGCTGTTGTTGCAGGGGTCTGGAGACTGTCCTGCAGACAGAATGTATACTGTCCACTGGTGAAGGACAGTGCTGTTGTTGCAGGGGTCTGGGAGCCTTTCTGTTGGTTCAGAAGCCCTGAAGAAGGATTTTCTTGTTGTATGTTTACGGAAATCCTGGGAGAGGGCTTTGCTAATGTGTTCAGGGGTTCTAGGACTGTTCTACAGACAGAGGATAAATTCATGAAGGGATTGGCAATGTATCTTATGGCCTTGCTAAGCCTTGTCTCCCCAGGAACTAAGATTGCTGAGAACTTGCCTCCTGTCAAGATGAAGAAAAGACCTCCATTTGGGTATTAAGTGTTTAAACTTGATGTAACTCTGGGGTAGATTCAATTGTGATTCAGGGGTGGGGAACTTTTGACCTTATGTTTGGAAACTAATCTCCATTTGAGAAGAGGGGCTTTGTGGTGGACTTAATTAAGGTATAGCCCAGGGGTGGAGAAGTATTTAGAACAGAGACTTTGTAATTGATTGAATGATTGGAAGGTCCTGGGGTGGGGTAGTCCTTGGAGAGTATTTAATTGTTTAGTAAATGCTGTATTTGGAATGATGTCATATTTTGATCTTCTCTGTTCTTGGTTGGTCACTGAATAAAATGGAGAGCACCTATGCCGGTATTCTGAACCTTGGGAAGTTGCCTTTCCTTGGCATTATATTACAACCACATGGAGACAAGATGGGGTCTTATATACAGAAAGTTTGTGGGAGGAATCTGAGGGTGGTCTAGGAGAGGAGTTTGGGAAGGGTCTTCAGGAGGAGTTAATGAGGTCAGGTAACAGTTGATTTGGGTATAGATACCCAAATACATACATATATATATATACATATATATATGTATATATATACACACACATATATATGTGTATATATATGTATATATACATACATGTATATATACACCACACACACACACACACACACACACACACACACATATATATATATATATATATATATACCCAAATAGATAGGCTCAAGTGTGGGAAGTGGATGGACAATGGAAGGCCAAGATAGTAACAAAGGTTTGGGCAGAGCCACCATGAAAAGTTTATGGCCTCATGCAAATGCCTCATCAAATGGAACAATTCAATTAGAATTCCAGGGAATTCCCAGAGTCTGTACCTCAAAGATTTAAAGTGAACTCAAGGGAGTTCCCAGAGCCTGCAACCTCATCAAAAACCACAAAAGTGTCTGATTCAATGTATTTTCAATCAACTCTTTCATGCTGCTTTACTAGGTTTTGAGGACTGTATATTGTGAAAGATTCTATTATAAATATGCTATGGTTTTATATTATTGAGGAAAATTAATATTATGCTATATCACTTAATAAGTAACATTGGAGAGGTTACCCACTAAGAGGGTTAGGGTTGCTCTGGAGACCCCAAAATACCAACACGCCGGGTCCTGCCAAATGAATTCAACTCAAGTCTTCTCAGCTAAAGAAAAGTAAAGTTTATTAAAAGTTAGCTTGCATTAGACACAGATAAGTCTGTGCTAGGTCTCACCATTCTGTGGTGTTCTCATCATTCTATGGTGCTCTCACAAACATGAAGACAGGATGGGGTCTTATATACAGAAGGTTATGGGAGGAATCTAGGGGTGGTCTAGGAGAGGAGTTTGGGGAGGGTCTTTAGGAGGAGTTAATGAGGTCAATGAGTGATTAATGGTGGGAGGCCACCTGGAGACTATAGACAATGGTTGACCAGTTCAAGGTTGGATTGCTATTTTGATAGGCTTAAGGGTGGAAAGAACAATGGAGGGCTAGGCTAGTAACTGGGCTAGAGTTAGTAGTTAGTAACTAGGATAGAGGTCTGGGCCCAGCCACAACTTAAGGCTTATTGCCTCATGCAAATGCCTCATCAAATGAGACAATTTAATCAAGAGTCCAAGGGAGGTTCCCAGACCCTGTATCTCAAGGACTCAAGGAGAGCTCAAGAGGGCTCCCAGAGCCCATACCTCATCAACATTAGTTTATAAACTATCCCTTCCCCCATTTTGTCAGACCTCATTCAATAATTCCTCAATTTAAATGGGACCTTTGACTCTATTTATAGATAAACAGAGAACCAGATTGAACTAGAATTTCCCCAGGGGAAAACTCTCCTGTCCTTTTGTAACCTTGTCAAAAATAAGGGTGATTTGCTCTTCAACAGGGAAGCCAAAAAAGTGGGGGGATCCAATTTGGATGGTTCTTATTTTCAGACCAGGATTCCTAGAAGCAGCTACAATCCATAAAGAAATTATTGTTATTCATTTGTGTCTGTTATGGAGTAAGACATTGGTGTTATTTTATAGATGAGGAAACTGAGGCAAACAGGATTAAATGACTTGCCCAGGCTCACACAGTTGGTAAATGTCTGAAGTTGGATTTGTACTCAGATCTTCCTGACTCCAGGCCCAGTACATCCACAGTACTATCAATACTATGTGTATACATCTGTCCTATAAAGACAATTAATATTCCTTAATTATTAGAGGGATGTGATAAGCCACTTTTGAAAGCCAACCCACTTTCCCCAGATGCAGACTAATCCTATTCCTTGAGGATTATTCCTATCTCCCAATGAGGAAGTAATAGAGAGAAGATAACTCAACCCACCTCATAATTAAAATGTACACTAATCAGGATCATCTTACCTTTGTCACAGAGAGAAACCATTGACTCAATTTATTGGTTATTGCTACCCTAACAAATAAATTGATCATGCTCAGGTCGCCTGGCTATTTGACTGGAATGACCAGTGTGACCCCTTTACTAACAGTTTCCACATTACTGTTAATAAAGTCTTACCCTCAAGAAAATTGTTCCTAGGTCTGCCTTTGTTGCAATTTTAGTTGTCACAATTATGCATCTGAATTTTATCAATAATAATACAATTCCAAAAATCATTCTCCCTCGTTGAAATATTTTTGAGTCTTGATTCCATCATCTAGTGTGTTAGTGATTCCTCAGATCATGTCATTTGTGAATCTGACAAAAAAAAGCCTTTTATATATTTATTATAGTCTTGTGAGAAAGTGGGTATAAAGTCATATTGTTATATCAGAAAGGACATGTTGGCTAGAGCTAACTAGTCAACATCTTTTAAGTTGATATTCATTAGTTTGTAATATTGTAAAAATGTAATAGACTCCCAATTCCAATAAGCATATCTATGGGTACCAATGATTTAGTTAAAATGTCGTAAGATAAAAAAGGTGATGTCAAAGTCCACAAATTCTGACATGTCTTAGTAGCTTTTGTTAAAGCTGAAAAAAAAGACCTATGATTATTCTTGAATTTCATTTATTCATTCTCTCCTTGTCCTTGAACACAGCAGATGACTAGACATGTTCTATATTGGTATCCAGGGCCAAGGATTTTGGAATCATCATTCATTAGAGATTAAATGTCTCACTAAAATGATACTATGGAAGAAAATAATAGCTGTGCTCTGAAGAATTATGATGAATTAAAAAAATGATGAGAACAATTTCAGACCTCAAATTATCATACTATTAGTTGGACAGTCCCCATTTTCTAGTGAGAAGCAGAAGGGTTACCTACATGTCCTGATCTTGCAAAACATAACTACAGTTTTCTACACATCACTTGGTAATTCTTGTGCTTCATTACTTTCCACATTGCCAGCTGCCTGTCAGGAACATCTGCTCACCTTTCCAGATCATTCATGCCACAATTTCATATTTGGATTCTACAGATGTCAGTCTGGAATCCTCTCTAGGCTTCCAGTGCTTTAAAGTGAACTATATTGGGCCATCAAATTCGTGTTTCTTTAGTACAGTGTCTTGAGAAGGAGCCTTTAAATTTAACTACTAAAATATCCCTAAATAACTATGACAGGATATCATAAATACATGATAATTTTGAATGGATTTTTAAAATGAGCAAGAATTTCCTTTGACTATTGGAGCAAATAATTTTTCATGTAAGCTGTATAAGTGAAAGAATGTGTATCCAGGAGATACCATTTCTACCACTAACTAGCTATGTAGTCTTGTGAAAGTAATTTAATCTCATTTTGTTTCTGAATGGTGTGATAGAAAGAAGACTGAACTTAGATCAAGAATTTAAATCAAATACAGGAGTTGTTATTTACGATATGTATGGTCTTTGATGTGTCCCAATAAGTTGCCTGGATCTCAAATTTTTTATCTGTGAAATCATGGAATTAGATCAGCTAGTCAATCAACAAGCATCTATTAAACACTTACTTTGTGCTAAGTGTTAGGGATACAAATACAGGCAAAAAGAAATACAGCCCCTGACCTCAAGGACCTTACATTCTAATAGAGGAAGTTATTTCATAAAAGGAACCTGAAAATAGGGTGGGAGGTGAGGGAGGAAGGCACTTGGGACCAGGTCATAGTAGAGGAAGAAGTCCTGAATGAAGCCCAATGAGAAATGAAGAAATAGCTGGTCTGGGAGTCTTCCTAAAATTCTAGGTATAGAATATGTAAATTTCATAGTTCAAGTAAACTTCTAGGATGGAGTAGATTTCTGGAGGAATCCAGAATGCAGCCCAGGGAAAAAAGAAGATAGCTTTTTTTTTTTTTGAGGGGGAAGACAAGGCAGTTGGAGTTAAGTGATTTGCCTAAAGTCACAAAGCTAGTAAATGTCAAGTGTCTGAGGCCACATTTGATCTCAGGTCCTCCTGTCTCCAGAGCAGTTGCTCTGTGCCACCTGGATGCCCCTGAAGATAGCTTTTAAGATCCTCTTTGAGCTATATAATGATTCTGGTTGGAATATCTTCCAATCTCATTCACCGGGTTGTTAAAAAGATCAAATGAAGTATAGTAGCACCTTCAAGATGTGTCTCCCAAAAGCTACCCTAGGTTCAAAGCATCCATTCCAAAGCATATCTCCTCTGACTTCATCACTGTGTTTACTTCCATTGGTCTGAGAACACTTTTGATATAAACAAAAGACATTTAATCAAAGAACATATTAAAAATTACAAAAAAGGGAGAAAACATACTCATGTCCCACAGGTTGCCATCCTTCTCATGGGGGAGGGAGTACACACAATGCTACATATAATTAGGAAACAAACATTGAGGGCATGAATGCCTGTAAGACACTTAGCTGGCTAAAGGATAGATGTACATAAAGAATCACAAACTAGGAACCCACATTGCCAAGACACCTATGTTTAGAGTACTTGTGTCAGCAATTAATGTCTCCTGGGCACATATATGAAGGGCATCCATATTTGGAACCTATATGATCAGGTCATACATGTAGGGATGCTTCTCCACGATGCACTGTTATAGTAACAAAGCAGTTACCTCTATACTCTGATTCTCCTTTGTTATGCACATTGTTTCTGCTTTCCATCTGCTGGACATTTCTAATAGGCTCATGGTCACTCACTTTTTCTTTGCTACTATTTTCAGGACTTCTGAGCTTTGGGAGTCATTTGCTGATCTTTGCTCCTAGGGTGCAGTATCTGGAAATCCTCTTTTTTGACAGTTGCAAGATTTTATATGCATAGTCAAGGTCATTAATCATCCTACCCTGCTGGAGATTAAAAAAAAAAGCCAGCAGAATATTCCAGAATAAAGTTATTGTTTTGACTGTCTTTGTCTGGTGCTGATTCGAGATGCATATTCCCAGACGACCATAAAACTAGAGATTAGAAAATTCCTTTTAACTCTGTTAATTCCTCAGTTGTGAGCCTGTATTGCCAAAACTGATTTCAGCAACTCTGGGGAAAAAAAATCCCCTATGGCAGTTATATGAGCTTTGTAGGAGGAAGAATCAATGAACCCTACCTCACTCTCAGGATCCTCTCTGACTATCGTGAATGATGCTAGTGCCAAGAACGAAAAATGAGGGGGGACATCAAAGTTATTACTCTTAACTACTCTTATCCGAAATCTTACCTCTATTATCCATAGCTGCAAGCAATAAACTCTGTGATGATTATATTGTATTCTGTCCAACACAGTTCCTCATTGATATTCCTAGAAAAACAATGCATGAAAATTACAACCTTGTCTTGACAATCCCTAACCATTGAAATCTATTTCCCCTACCAGAATCTGACATTTCTCATTGTTTCTTTACCTCATTGACCCTCACTTTCCCTACATGAAAAGTAGGAGGATGGGACTAGATTGTCTCTAGGCTCAAAGATAATGAATCCAATAATAATATACCCCATTTCTATGGCATTTATATATTTTAAAAGGATTTCCTTCACAAAAATAAGGTGATTTGGATAAGTTTTTTTTTTCTCTCTCTCTGTTTTACAGAGGAAGATATTGAGGCTTAGATAGGTTAGGTGACTTGTCAAGGTCATAACAGCTAAAAAGTGCTGGAGCTGATGTAGGAATCAAAATTCCTGACTCTAAATTCTACACTTTTACTTTTTCATGGCATTGTCATTCTAAGTAAGGTGAATTTTTTTTTTTGGAAACATATAAGTGCACTGTGAATAGAGCTCTTGGGCAACACCCAAATCCTTTGTAAATGTGAACATGCTTTATAACTTGAGATTTTACTATTTCTGATGCAGCAGAAATTCCAATTTACAGTGCTGAACTCAGAGCATTCTCTCAATGAATAATGATTGCTTTTAGCCTCCTCACTAGCATATTGATGATAACCTTTGATATGTTTAGGCAATCTAGTTTTATAGAGTATTTCAACCTGCAAGAAGATGATTAACTGTGGATACTTGTTATGGGGTCTCCCTAGGTTACTTTTTCATAATATACCTATCAAAATCCTAAAATCGTCCCTGATTCAGGAAGTTTTTACCATGTGGTGATACTCCTTTTTAATTAGTTTCTGTTTGGAATAGTATCTCAAGTAGTGATTATTTTCAAAGTGTGTCTTCGTCTGAAGTATAACATTTATTCTCCTGGAAAGTAAGCTCAACTGATCTGTTGCCCAACACAATACATCCCTAGGCCACTGTGAGTATGACTCTTGCAAGGAGTCATCTGGCTTGTCCCTTTACTGCAAGCTGGGATGGTGTTCCTTTCACTCCCTCTTTTTTCTAGGGATTGTATGTTTTGTAGTGTCAATGGAGACAGCAACTTGAATACTGAGTTACTTGAGTGATGAGTGCCTACCACATATCCACCATATATTCTCATAAATGGAAATTCATAAGAAACTATAATATGCAGGAGCCAAGACTGATAATTTCCTCATGGAGTAGTAGTTTCATAGTTGGCTTTTGTGCAAAGTGTTTTAGGGAACTTGTTTGATTTTGTAAACGGTATATCGAAACCTGATGATAATCATACCTATTATAATGAAATTCTCCTGCTTTTTTCATTAGAACTCCATTACTTTATACAGAAAGAAAAGTATTTCTTTTTTTCAAGGATACCAGACAGAGACAGGACACTTTTATCTACTTAGCTAGAAGTGATGGGGATATTCATGTAGAATTATCAGGATGGTATAAGTGAATATGGGTTAACAGCCAGTCAGCAGGAGCTTCTGAAATTTTAATGACTAAGTGACACCAACCCCTTTAAAGTGAAAAGAATTTCTGTCTCCTAAGAGCATCAGTTAACTAGATCCTATGGAAAGAGGATGAACACCTGCTTTTTCCTTGTGATTGTTCCCATTTTACTGGAAATATTTAATATTAATTGAATTATTTCAGGTCTTCTTTTTCTGATTTTATATTCACTGTAAGTCTATACATAGTGGTAGAGAACTTCATTCCAAACCAATCTTCTAAGCAACTCACTCATATTGCCTGGATAGTTCAGAAAACATTCCTGAGCAAGAGATTAAAAAAATTTTTTTAATCAATTGGATTCTGTTAAAATTATTAATCTTCCCACTGATACTATCAAAAATGTCATAATCAAACATATTGTAAAGATGTCTTAGGGAATAGTTTATACTGACTATGAAATGGACAGCCCTTGACATAATTTGGTATTGATTTGATGCTGGATATTCACACCATGTGAGAGAACCAGGGCAATTCAAAAACAATTCAACAAATTCAACAAAAAAAATTCAACAAAAAGAATTCAACTCATGCTGCTAAGTGTTTGCTGTGAGCAAGGCAAGGAGAGGTGGCATAGTTGATAGTGCTAGTCTTAGAGTTAGGAAGATCAGCATTAAAATCCTAACCTGCACAATTACTAGCTGTGTGACCCTAGGGAAGTCATGTTATCTCTCTCAGATTTAGTCTCCTTATCTATAAATCAAGCATAATAATATCATCTACTGTATAAGGTTGTTATGAGGACCAAAATGAGATACCAACTGTAAAGCATTTTGCAAATCTTAAAGGGCTATATATGTGCTAGCTGACGTTCTTATTAATCTACCAGAAGCTAGAGAATGAGGGATGTACACATAAACCCATGAGAAAATGGTTAAGAGTTTAGGAGAGGTCAGAGAAACCTTTGTAGACATAAAAGAAGAGGACAAAGGGGAGCTACTGGAGGGTAATAAGTAAAAATTCAAGAAATAGGAGCAGAACTAGAGCTCAGAAGCCAAGGAAAGAATATTCATCAGAGGGATGTTCTTAGAGTCAACAGCTTCAACAAGGATTACTATTGATTGGTAAGAGGCCACTGAATTTGCTTATTAGAGAGTCCCTGATGGCATTGGAGGGAGACATTTTAGGATAATAGTGGGGTGCTCACTCTAACAAGGTTTGCAATCAGAAGTTCTTGATTTTCATTCCTGACCATGCAACATTTGGGGACAAATCACTCTCTGAGTCTCATTTTTAGCAGGTGTAATTTGATTTGATTACCTGGAAGGTTGTTCTATGGAGAGATTAATAAAATGACGCATAGATAAAACTATTTGTACTTTTCAACACCATTTCACATATATCAGATGGTTAATATAAACATCAAGCAGTCTCTAAAGACATATGTAAGGATTTAAAAAGTCTAGGTAACTCAAAAGGAAAAGACTCTTTCAGTTTTATTTCTGTGTACCCAGCACCTCACCCAGTGGCTTAAACACAGTTGTTCGGTTATTTTTAGTCATGTCCTACTCTTTGTGACCCCATTTGAGGTTTTCTTGGCAAAGATGGCAGAGTGGTTTGCCATTTCTGTCTTCGGTTTATTTTAAAGATGAGGAAAGGAAAGCAAGCAGGATTAAGTGATTTGCCCAGGGGGTCACACAGCTAGTAAGTAACTAAGGCTAGATTTGGGCTCAGGAAGGTGAGTCTTCTTCACTCTAGG
>NW_027185698.1:4897053-4950788 GCF_028583685.1 Petaurus breviceps papuanus
TCTACTCTAGGTAAATTCTTAGCATTAAACTTAGAAGAGGAAATGCAAAAACAAAAACAATAGTAACATCAAACACCACTGATCACAGATCACCATAACAGATATAATAATAATTTAACAGTTTGAAATATTGTGAGAATTACTAAAATGTGACCCAGAGACATGATGTGAGCCCGTGCTTTTGGATAAATGTACCAATAGACTTGTTCCATTCAGTTGACACAAACCTTCAATTTGCTAAAAAAAAAAAAAAAAAAAACAAAAAAAGTTGTAGTGGTGGCTAGGTGGTGCAGTGAATAGAGCACCAGTCCTGGAATCAGGAGGACCAGACTTCAAATTTGACCTCAGACACTTAACACTTGGGCAATCAATTAACTCCAATTGCCCTCCCTTCCTCCCTCCAAAAAGCAAAAACACAAAAGCAACAAAAAATCTAATCTAAAAAAAAATCTCAATAATGTAATAAAGTAATGCTCAATAAAAGGAAGTATTTTCTGTATTTATGCATCTTTGTATCTACCTACCTATTGCATCACTGAGATCTCCTTAGCCCCTAGTACTTTGTGTCCTCGAGTATAAAGTGGTCTATTTAAAAGGAGTTATCCTATGTGTCAAAAATAACTTTTTTTTCTTTAGTATAACAAAAGGTGATGTCATAGCATGTAAATCGTGGAGCCAATATGATAGAATTCAAGTTAATAACTTAATTATATAAGTTCTGTATTGCTTTGCTCCTTCTTTGATAACTACTATTTCTGAAAGTTGTTTTTTTACAAATTATCCCACCAGGTGAGAGTTCAGACTAGCTACTGCCTCTTCTCTTAAAGAGTCTCAGCAGTCCCGCCGTCCCGCCAGCAGGGAATGGAATTGGAAACCTCAGCCTTGTTTCATAAAGCAGTTCTAAACAAACTCAAATCCTATCAGTCCACAGTGAGGTCCTCTTATCTTGATGATCACTTGCTCCATAGGCATTAAAAGGCACTCAGAGATATTTTACCCAGTCAATCTGTTAGATAAACATTCATGACATTATAAGTCTGGAAGGAGAGACTTCTCTAAGCCTGCCGTGATACTAGTGTGCAAAGAAACATTGACAAAGACAGCTGCAGAAAAAAAAAAATAGGGTGGGGGGCTTGTTTAAATAAAAATGTAAGAGAAGGAATAGATTTCGAAAGAGGAAATGTAAATTAAGTATTTCGCAAAGTAGAAATCAGTATATTAAATGTCAGCCATTATTAAACATCAAAATTGAATCGTTATCTATTTGTCAATGTTTTGTCTTTATGGGGAGGTTTTAACCAGAGAATCTAGTCACTATGATGAGGTTAAAGGACTGAGGGCAATACGTGTAAAGAGCTCTGCTGTGTTTTCTACCTAAAGCTAATGTGACCATGTGGTGATTAAATCTTAGTCATGGGGATGACTTTATTGTCTTAGAATGTAATACTGCGCCTAAAGGGAACCGATAGATGTGTTCTAGTCATTGGGGAGGGTCAGAGAACTGAGCAAAGATTGGAGACCTAAGAGTAGATCTGGAGAGAGAGAGACAGAGGGAGGGAGAGAAAGAGACAGAGACAGACACAGAGACAGAGAGACAGTCATATCTCCCCCCACCTTAGATACCCTAGGATAGTCCACAGTATGTCGTTCCTGAGTGTAGGGTGGAACAAGATAATTCTAAGAGAATTTGCCTACAATCATGTAATTGAGAAAGCAGTTCACTGAAATAAGGTGTGTTAGGTCTTCATGATGTTTTCAGTCAAAGAATCATTCACTACATAGATATTCAATGGAGTGAATTCACTTTTGAAAGTTTCGTCTGCCAAATGAATTTTTCAGAGTGGGTGTTCTCAAAGGTCATAACAGTGTGATAAGATACTTACCTATTCCTTTGCCCTTCACTTCCAGTTCTAGAAATGAACTGAAAAGTAATTAGAATGCAACAATAATCTTGGTGACAGTCATGCCAAAAAAGAACCTACAAAAATGGCCTTATTTTATGGTAATACATTTCTGCCAAGGTCTGCCCTCAAATTTACAAGACTCATGTCCTTTTCTGCTATTTATGCAAAATCTGACCTAGTCAACTGAGAATACTGCAACTATCAACCTATTAGAGATTCTTCAGAATGCCCTAAAGGAAGATACACTTTACATCTCACTATATCTAATATAAATTAAATCTAGCTACTTCACTGTAATCAGAAAAGTAGATTTAATTTTGAGTCTCTTATTCTGTTTGATATTAGCTGTCCACTTCACTGTCTGTCCTTCACTTCTATTTTGTATGAATTCAGAGCTATTAAAACATCTTAGTCTTATGATTCACCAGAAAATAAATTTACCTTTCTTTTTTCTTGCTTGCTTTTTATTTTTTTTTTGAAAAGGTATTTTTATTCTTTCTATTGATTTTATTCACTTTTCTAAACTATACTCTTGCCAGCAGTTTCCTCTCTTTGGAAGATTATTATTATTATTTATTTTATTCATGGTCTTTCACATCCTTGTTTCTAATCTGGACCTTGTGATTTCAGCTCATAATCCTTCCATCTCTCCATATATCTCATGCAGCCCCCTATCAGGGCAAAGGTAAAGGCTAGACAATAGCTAAACATGAACCTCTCAGTTTTACCTGGATAATTAAAATGTAGCTAGAGGATGCAATGTGGATTTGTTGGCAAAGTTCCTTCCAGCCAGTAGTAGCTGAAATTTAATAGCTGGAGAAGAGCTCTGTTTATCTTCATTCATCCTTACTCTAACACTATTTTAGAGGTATAACAAATTCTGTTTTCCTCATCTATAAAATGAGAGGGATGGACTAGAAAGATCTCTAAGGTCCCTTTTAGATCTAAATTCCATGAGAAGCAATGGAGTAAGATGAAATTACTCGTAATGGTAGTCTCATTCTCAACCCAATTCATTGTTACAAAAGCCATTTTGAATTTCTATTCACCGGGTTGACAAGCTTTATACTGCTAAATTATTTCAGATGGCCTATAAATAATACTTCAATATAAAAAAATGTTCATTTCTATTACCTTTAACAGCATCCAAACTTAAAGCTGTTCAATAGAAATTACAGCAATTAGAAAAAAGGAGTAATTCTGCTGACACTCAATTATTTAGGGAAATGGGAGGAAACCTAAGAATGAATTATTCAAAACCAGAGATGGACAAAAACTGAAATTACAGTTTGGAATGGACAAGCCACGGAAGCATTCATAAAAATTACTAAATACTCTTTCAAAAGACTAACTTTTCAATATTAAATTAAGCATCCTGCATGCTCTAGTTTTCACAAGAATATTATCACTGTCACATAGGGGCCATTCAATCTAACCTTTTATATTAATCAGAGATCTCTGTGGTTACAAGCAAAGTTGACAACTATAATCTATAGAGGTTTTTTTATGATATATGCTATCCATGGATCTGCAATAATCAATAAAGAGTAGAGAGATATAACAATAAAGCAAATGTTGATTTTAGAACCTTTAATCAATTCACATTTCCCACTGTTTATCAGTACCCTATTGTATGTAACACACTGCCTCCTCTCCCCCCCCACCAAAAAAAAAAATGGGATGGCTGATCACCTAAGTGATTCTATGAAAGAAATTCCTTTAGTAGGTATAAGGCTAGGATAGGGTATTCATAGTGTTCCTTTCAAACACTGTGATTCTTATCAAATATTCAAGGGAAGCAGATCATAAGACATGACACATTAGAAAGATGTAAAAGAGACATAGGCCTAGACACTTGTAGGGGATGTGTGTGTGTGGGGGGGCTGGCAGTTATCCAGGCATACTCTACTGTCTCAAAATCATGATGGAGAATCAGCTAACTAGATGTTGTACTCTTATAGAACACTGGGCCTGGAGTCAAAGATACCTAAGTACAAAAGTGGCCTCAGACTCTTAATAGCTGTGCAACCTTGAGCAAGTTACTTAACCTCTGTTTGTCTTAGTTTCTTTAACTGTGAAATGAGGTTAATACTACCACATACCTCACAGGCTTGTTGTAAGGATCAATTAGGTAATATTTATTTATTTATTATATATTTTTTTGCCTTTTGGAGGGCAATTGGGGTTAAATAACTTGCCCAAGGTTACATGGTTATTTGTGTGTGTGTGTGTGTGTGTGTGTGTGTGTGTGTGTGTGTGTGTATGTATCTTAGGCTAGATCTGAACTCAGGTCCTCTCGACTCTGGGCCAGCGCTTTACTCATTGCGCCACGTAGCTGCCCTTGAGGTAGTATTTATAAAGCTCTTAGCACAATAGACTGTATATAAAGTTTATTGTTTTCTTTATCTCATTTCAAAAATGTGTCTTAAGTTGTCAGTTAAAATTAGTCAAGTCATTGTTTCTCTAATTTGATAAATAAAACAATATCTTTTATTATTGAGTGTTCAATAAATGTTCACATTAAAAAAATTCTCTAAGAGCACATCCTCTTGAAATGTGTTACATGCACAGGAATATAGGCTATGAAAGTTGTGCAAAAAATTACCTGGGATGATAACAACCGTAGAGTAGCCCAAATAAAACAATTCATGTGGGAAAAAAATGATGCCCTGTGTGATGGCGTTCCTCTGGTACTCCATGGAGAAAGGTAAAACACATTTAACTAATATTTAGATCAAATAAAGAAATAGGGAGTGGACCTGGGCTTTCACTGACAGAGAGAACCAATAAAAGAGGGACTCCTGCTAACAATATAGGTCAGCACCTTTAATTGAAAAGTATAAGTTACCTAGAGCACTGAGTTACTTGCCTAAAGTAAAGCAGACGAAATCTGTCAGTGGTAGGAATTGTTTCCATGTATTTCTGGCTTCAAGGTCTGCTCTTTATCCACCATCATGGCATCCTCTCAAGCAGTTTTTAAAAATAATCAACCGAAAAGTAAAAAGGGATGCTTTCTTTGGATAGAAGCCTGAGATGTTCTACTCTGGTTGTGTTTGGATTGAATGGTGCTTCTGACCTGTTCATTCCTTTGTACTTAGTTGAATGAGTCACAATCACATAAGCCAAAATGGGACAAGACTCCCTGAAGCAGTGTTCTCTGGGGAAGCATCCAGTCACCCACAGAGAGATTAGGTTGAGCTTGAATTATCAGGAGTCAGTTGGAAAGTCATATAATTATCAATTGCCTTAATGAAAAGAACATGATAACTAGGTAGGTCATTTAGTGCAGGTAAATTATTGCTATCACACAACATCAGCTTATTATCAACAAACTATATATTTACTCTCTTTTCTCCTTCCCAACCTGTATGCAAAGTGCTTTGATTTTTGCATTTCTGGTCTCTTTTAAAAGGAATCAAAATATCTATTCCAAATGCATATCCACTTCTCTCGTAGAAATGCCCTCTACTACAGTTCTATAAATTTTCATTTGCAATAGCAAATACCCTCATTTTTTCTGGGCATATTTTAAATTAAAAACTATCTGTCCCCAATTGCTTTTTGTTATTATTGTTAACTATTCCATTTATCCTGAATTGACTTATTTTGACTTTTAAAAAATGCAATCAACTATGAGAAAAATGGAGTGCTCACATATTAAATATATACATTGCTCTTCCTTCTCTGTTCTAGGCTTATTCATTGGACTAAGAATATCAGCAGTCAACAGAATGCTAATTGACCTACTAAATGATAACTTCCTTTACCTTTCGTTAAAGTAAAACTTATTTTGCTGCTTTTGAGTCAGCTGAATTGTGCAGTGGATAAGGAACTAGATGTCAAGTAAAGATCTGAGTTCAAATCTAACCTTAGACTAGCTATGTTACTGTGGATTAGTTATGTGACCTAGGGCAAATCATTCAGCCTCTCTTTGCTTCAGTTTTTCCATCTGCAAAATGTGGATAATAACGTAATAGTAGCATCACCCTCCCACAGTTGTCAGGATAAACTGATATAAATATTTGTGAAGTGCTTTGGCAACCAATATAAATGCTATAACACCTATATAAATGGTAGCTTTTATGATTATTATTATGATTTACTTGGAGTTTTTCATAAGACTTTTTAAAAATTCTATTTTGTTATGAACAAAAACCAGTAAACATAGATATCTCAATATAAAAAAAACAAAGAAGCCTATGAAATTATGAACACCTATAATGTGCAGTTTTTTTTTATTTTTTGGTCTTCATTAATTCATTTGTTTACTTTTAGTTTACAAGATTCAATTCCACAATTCCTTGAGTTTCAAATTTTCTCTCTCTCCTTTCCCGCCTCCCACCCATGGCGGCATACAATCAAGTGTAGGATCTGCAAATACTTTCGCATTAGACATTAGTCAGGTTATAAAGAAGGATTGTATCAGATGGAATGAACAATGGTAAAGAATAATGTGCAGTTCTTAAAGTAATTATATTAAATTGTTTTTATACTCAAGAAAATTTATTTTTTTCTCTCTGCCACTTTTCCTTTCCCACTACACAATAAAAACAAAAAAACTTTACCACAAATATGCTTAATTAAGACAAATGCCTATACTGGTTGTAACATACATATGTATTTGTGTACATATATATGCATGTACATACACACTATTTATATGTATAAATAAATGCATATACACACACACATATATATGTATGAACCCTGAGAACATCACCTCTCTATGAGAAATGAAGCATTTATTCAGTATTTCAAAGTTGTTTATCATTACAATATTATTGTAATTATGAAAATTGTTTTCCTATTTCTGCTCACTATAATCTGTATCATTTCATATGAGTCTTAATAGTTTACTTTGAAAGGGTCCTCTTGATAATTTCTTACAGAGTAGTAGTATTCCCTTATATTTATTTATCATAATTTGTTTAGTGATTTTGATAGAATATTCTACATTTCCAGTTTTTTGCCACCACAAAAAAGAGCTGGTTGATAGAGATATATACATAGATATATGTGT
Organism: Petaurus breviceps papuanus; assembly: GCF_028583685.1. Classification (NCBI taxonomy): domain Eukaryota; kingdom Metazoa; phylum Chordata; class Mammalia; order Diprotodontia; family Petauridae; genus Petaurus; species Petaurus breviceps. The sequence continues at coordinate 4,903,978 of NW_027185698.1, forward strand.
ATATCTATATCTGTATATATATAGGTATATATATATAGATATACATAAATATACACATACATATGTAAATATGTATGTGTATATATATTTATATATACATATATATTTGTAGTTATAAAACCTTTTCCTCCTTTTTTGGTCTCTTTGGGTCTAAAGCTGTAAAGAGATTAGTAACTTTATGGTCATTGTTCAAAATTGCTTTCCAAAGTTATTGGACAGTGCATTAATGTGCCTGTTTTCCCCACAACATATAACATTTATTATTTCCTTTTTTGGTTCAATTTTGCTATTCAACTTCATTTGTCTATGTGTGATTCTATAATTATGATGAGGTTGGTAATTAGGTAAAAAGAGGAAATAGGGAACTAGAAACAGGTCAAATCAGAGGACAACTAAGGAGAGAGTAAGTTAAGAGAAATATTTTCAGCCTAGGCTTTTGTACCTTTGATAGCAGCATAGCTGAGACCTAACTGAACACAAGGATCAGCGCTTCATAATCACTGATAGAGAAGCCTAAGAAGAATGAAGCAAGTTTTATAGTTAACACCAGAGAACACTGAGTGAAGACACTCATAGCCTTCTGTACATGGTAGAGACTTATTAACCGTAGCACCTGTAAGGCTAGGATGTCATCACTTGTTTTGTATGTCAGACAATTGCGTGTTGTGTAGCATAGGGTTTTCTGGGTGTCACAAAAATAAAGAAAGAAGATTCAGGCCTTCAAAGTTGTGAGTTTTTTGACTTTCAGTTTATTTAAACATATTATAATTTAAGTATTCTTGATTATATGGACTTAATTTTCTAATTTTAATTAAACTAATCCTCACAAAATAGGCTAATAGCTTAAAAATAATTCTTTCTGGGGGCAGCTAGGTGATGCAGTGAATAGAACACTGGCTGTGGAGTCAGGAGGACCTGAGTTCAAATCCTTCCTCAGACACTTAACACTTACTAGCTGTGTGACCTTGGGTAAGTCACTTAACCCCAATTTCTCCACCATCCTTCCCCTTTCCAAAAAGGAAAATAATAATAATAAATAATTCTTGCAAAGAAACCTTGGAATGAAGAAAATACTAAGAATGTGAGCATAAATGACCAAGAGAATCAAAGAGCTCATACTTCGAGCCTTAATATGAGTTCTTCAGCATCCTCATTTTGGGGTAAAAAGAATGCCAATAGAATTAGATCTGTAAAGAAGTAAGCCAAGAATATTATCAAGATTATTTGAAATATAGGTTTACATTCATTTTAATAAATTATGAACCTGTGTCTTAGATTATATTGTGTTTTTTTAATCTTGCCTAGTGATAGCATGAAGCTGTCATAGTTGCCAAGACATTTAAGAACTAATCTTTTATTGCCAAAAGTGTTACAACTGTCACCTATTAAAAAATAAACTAAATTAAAAAAGTAAAAACAATTTCAAAACTGTTTAATAATCTGAAATAAAGTTCCAATGGGGTTTGAATGTATTTTTCTAAAATATGAAAATAAAATATCTTCCAATTAGTTTTCAAAGACCAAACATTAACATTAGGGGTGCTGGATATTTAAGGACTAAATTTCATTAAAAACTTTGCATAATTGGTATAAGGATTTGAAAAAAAGTGATTACCATGATTTAATAAGTTTAAGCAATGATATAACATCTTATATTTGGAGCTACTTGTATTGATAATGTATCTTTTCCTTCATCTATTCCAGTCATTAAAATCAAATATTAGAATAACTTGAATTTAGAAACATACTATCAAACCACAGTATCTAAAATTGTTAAAGATTTTTTTTAATGATGAGGTCTATTAAATCATATTGCTTGAATAATATGGCATTAAGGAATATACTAATATTAAAAATTATATTAAAGATATTTCATGAGACCAAAATATATATCATTAATGTCTTCATTCTTTTTAATTTCAGTTTCTTATTGGTTTGATAATATCCATAATAAATTTGTATAGTAGTACCTGCATTTAAGAAGAATCTAGGTGTCACATTAGATAGAGCACTGGGTTTGGAATTGGGAACACTTATTAGCTGTGTGACCCTGGGAAAGTCTCTTAACCCTGTGTGCTTCAGATCCTCATCTGTAAAATGAGCTGGAAAAGGAAATGTCATCTTTGCCAAGTATTTTTGCCAAGAAAACCCCAAATGAGGTCATGAAGAGTCGGACATAACTAAAACAACTTAGTAATAACATGTATTTAATTTATAACTATGCATCATTTGGGGATATATTCTAAATTTTTTTTAAACCAATGGGGAAGGTGACCAAAATATTTGAAAAATAATTTCTATAGGAACCTACTCTAATTTTTTTAATTATTTAAATTATTTTCACCTTCTTCCATGGGTCTCAGTTCAACTTTCATCCAATATTATCAGAAGCTTTTAAATTTTAAGTTTCTTAGGGAAATTTAAATCTGCCCTGGACCGTATTCCTCCATATCAGAAAAGGGATTGAGAACACTAAGAGAACATTTTTTTTTAAACCTTGCCCAAGCGGCCCCTTTGTCCTATGCAAAATAGTACCTGCTTAGCAGCTGGAGAATTCTGAAAAGCTATTGACCCTTGGCCCACTTGCCTGCAACACATCTCAGTCTTATCTTTCTCTGACATCTTTGCAGCATCATAGGTTTGGAAAATTCACAGAGAAGTCACTTAGTCAATCCCTCTGCCTTCCTCAAAAACTAAATATAAATCAACTTAGGGAAACCTTACTGTACCTTCCTCTGATGATCTCTAGCCTGAGACACAGTAACTTTCTGTGGCAATCCATCCTCAATGACCCTCATTATCAAGAGTCCTTCACCAAGCAATTCTATTGCTAGAAATATAAGAATTTTTCTAAAAAAGAAATTTCTATCTTGAAATACATATTTATATATCTATTAATAGCAACTTTAATTTGAATAGTTAACAAATAAAAATTGATTTGCCCAATAATTGTAAAATAACAAGATAATTTAACATGGCAAAACATAGTAATAAAATATGACTCTGCAATTAAAAAAATGAAAATACCAAAAGTTATAGAAGTCATCAGTGGAGGTCTTCAGGTAGCTACTATGTAACTTTACAATAAATTCATGGTTCAAGGCCAGCCTGGGGTCAATCTATTTTACATATGGTGTTTCTCCTTGGTAGAAAGTAAGCTCTTTTTTTTCAGTCCATCCATCTAGTTTTTTTTTTTTTTTTTTAAGCAATCGGGGTTAAGTAACTTGCTCAAGGTTACACGGCCAGTTATTTCTGGGTGTGGTGCTGAGTGTCTGAGCCCGGGATTCGATCTCCAGGTCGTCCCAACACTGGAGCCGGTGCTCTTACTCGCTGAGCCACCTGGCCGCCCCTATCCATCTAGTTTTTATTGTATTTTATTTTTTTTCATTTTTAAATGCTTTATAAACTTCTGATTTGCATCATTCATTTCCGCCAGATTTTGAGTTACAGATTTTCTCCCCGTTTTCCCCTACCTACTACCCCAAAATAGCAGTCCCACTGGATGTCCCCTCCTCCAATCTGCCCTCTCCCATATCTTCTCTCATACCCCCTTCAACTTTTCCGGTAGGACATGGTGGATCTCTATGACCCAGTGCCTATATATCCTATTACCCAACTACATATAAAATAATAATAAAAATAATAATAAGGGCAAGGTCAGTGGGAGGCTATGTAACCACGTTTTTGCTTTCTGTTGCCAGCCTCCCTCCGCTGGTTCATCCTGGTGACTCCTCACTCCTGGAGGCTTATCAAATTTTGCTGTATTTACTACAGACACACTATTGACTTAGATATCCTGGTAGCTCAGAACTCCAGGACTCAAGCTATTGCCTAGCCTTAGTCTATGTGGTGGCAGGGATTACAAGCATATACTGACAATCCCAACCACTAATTTCAAATTAGTCAAGTTTGAATGAATTGAACTGAAACAGATGACTTTAGAAAAATCTTACATATTTATTTCCACAGCATTTTATCTCCACTGTCTTTCAAAATAGATATATTTTGTTTCCCCTGTCCCCCAAAACATTTCCCACCTGTTTCTTTTGTCTCTAATATTCTAGAGAGCATGATCTTATAATTAATTCTTTTGGCAAAGATTCACAACTTTGGGCCTATGAACTAGTGTTTATTTTCTTATTTTGATAACGGTATACCAATATAATTGGTTTCTTTTGTGATTCTATACATGTTATTAAATGCATTTAAAAACAAATGAAAAGGGACGTCTAGGTGGTGCAGTGAGTAAAGTGCTGGCCCCGGAGTCAGGAGGACCCGAGTTCAGTTCTGGCCTCAGACACTTAACACCCACACAGAAAAACCGGCTGTGTGACCTTGGGCTTTGATTTTAAAACTTTGAATTCCAGATTCATTCCCTTCCTCACTTGTCACCCACCCTTACTGGGAAGACAAGCAGTTCAGTATAGGTTGTACATGTGTAGCTAATGCAAAATATTAACAGAGTAGATATATTGTAAGAGACTGACTATATTTCGCTCCCTCCTATCCCAGTTCCCACTTTTTCTATTCTCTACTTTTATCACATCCCTTTTCAAAAGTGGGTGCTTCCAACTTCCCTCCTCCCCAGCCTGCCCTCCCTTCCATCATCCCCCCTCTCATTCCCTTCTCCCCTACTCTCCTGGAGGGTGAGATATCCTAATTAGTGTGTATTTCATTCCCTCCCAGAGCCAAATTCAATGAGAATAAGGTTAGCTCATTCCCTTTTGCCTTCCTATTCTTCCCCTCCATTGTAACCATTTCCCCTTGCCTCTTCTGTATGAGATTGTTTACCCCATTCTGTCTCTCTCCATCTCCTCTCGTTATATTCCACTTTCACCTCTTAATTTCACCTTTTAAGTATCATCCCTTCCTATTAAATTGGTCCTGTGCCCTCTATCTATGTATACCTGTAAACATATATACACACATTCACATATGTATACATACTCCTGTATACCCTCTGATACAGACATATATATGTATATATTTACATATATACATATATATATATACCCTTCAACTATTTTCATAGAGAAAAGGTTCATCAGTTACAATTATCTTTTTTCTACTTAAGAATGTTAATACTTCAACTTTAATAAGTTACTTATGATTTCTTTTCGCTGTTTAACTTCTCATGCTTCTCTTGCTTTTTGTATCTGAATGTCAAATCTGGTTTTTTCATCAAGAATGCTTGAAAATCCTCTATTCCACTGAATGACCATATTTTCCCCTGAAACATCATACTCAGTTTTGCTGGGGAGGTGATTCTTGGTTTTAATTCCATCTCCTTTGACCTCCAGAATACCATATCCCAAGCCCTTTGATCTAGAAGCTGCAAGATCCGGAGTTATCCTGATTGTGTTTCCACAATATTCAAATTGTTTCTTCCTGGCTGGTTGTAATATTCTCTCCTTGATCTGGGAATTTCAGAACCTGGCTATGATATTCCTAGGAATTTTCTTTTTGGGATCTTTTTCAGGAGGTGATCGATAGATTCTTTCAAGCTCTATTTTGCCCTCTGGTTCTAAAACATCAGGGCAGTTTTCCTTGAGAATTTCTTGGGGATGATTTCTAGGTTCTTTCTTTCATCGTGTCTTTCAGGTAGTCCAATAATTTTTAAATTATCTCTCCTGGCTCTATTTTCCAGGTTAGTGGTTTTTCCCATTAGATATTTCATATTTCCTTCTATTCTTTCATTTGTTTGGATCTTTTTAACAGCATCTTGATTTCTTATGAAATCATTAGCTTCCATTTGCTCCAATCTAATTCTGAAGCAATGATTCTCCTCACTGAGCTTTTGAGATTATTTTTCCATCTGGCAAATTTGTCTTTTTAAGGCATTCTTCTCCTCATTGCCTTTTTGAGCCTCTTTTGCCATTTGAATTAGTCTAATTTTTAATGTGTTATTTTCCTCAGTCAGGCTGTTGACTCTCATTTCATAATTTTCTTGCATCATTCTCATTTCTCTTCCCAATTTTTCTTCCACTTGTCTTATCTGCTTCTTAAGGTCCTCTATGGCCTGTAACCAGCTTGTATTTTTCTTGGAAGCTTTTGATCCAGGAGTTCTGACTTCACTGTCTTCCTCCTGTTCCATGCTTTGATCCTTTTTGTCCCCAAAATAGGAGTCTAATGTTGGATTCTTCTGTTTGCTTTGCTTCTTTTGACTGGTCATGTTGCCACTCAATTACTTGACTTTTTGCCACAGTAGGACTCTGCTGCCAGATAGGGGAGCTTCGTACCAAATTCTGGGGTTTTCTAAGCTGCCAGAGGTATTAATTGGGTGCCCTCTCTGAAGACTCCACATGCTCTGGCAAGCTTGTCACACACCCCAGGACTTCCACCTTAGACCGCAATCCAGATCCAAGTAGGTTAAAGCAAAAACGATTACTCCTCAGACTGGTTACTTGGTCCCCGTACACTGTGAAGGCCAGGAGCTGAAGCTACCACGTGGCAGCACCTGTCTGGCTGTCCTCAGTGGCTTCTTGCTCTGGGGGCAAAAGCCCATGCACTCCCAACTACTGGGTCCCAAAGTCCACACCGCACTGACCTCTCACTTTGTCCTTTGTATCTATGTGTTGATAATTCTGGACCGCCACTGCTGCTGGTGGTCTGGAGTCCCTCTGGCCAGCTGCTGGTCAGGCCTGCCCTGGGGCTAAAACCTTGGTCTGGAGCTGGACTCTGCTCCCAGAGAGCTCTGCTGGTCGATTCCTGCTGGCCTGCTGAGCTGTTCTCAGCAGGAGATTAGCTTCTTTGTGTCATTTTGTGGGTTCCTTAGTGTTCAGAGTCCCCTTTTACATGGATTGGAGGTGGTGAGATCTGGAGCTGTGCTGATGTCCTGTTTCTACTCTGCCATCTTGACTCTGCCAGAAAGTAAGCTCTTTGAAAGTGAGAACTTCCACTTTTTATTTTTTATTTCTACTGTCTGCACTACTATTGATTGAACTTGTGGAAGAGTGAATTTAAGAGGTTTTGTGGGAATTTCATTTGATTATTCTATTTATCTTGCTATTTAATGTGTCTTGTTATGAATTGAATATTTCATCTTTCCCACTGATATGCATATGTACATTCTACATTGATAGGGGCTTGTGAGCTATGATTTGGAGAGGACTCTAATTCATAGAATATCTAAAATCTGGAGTAACTAAAAAGGGGCCAATAATAAGAGTAATTCCTAGGATTATGGTTTTTTGGTGGTAATAGGGTTTTAAGAACAGACTGGGATCTCAACTTGAAGTTTAGAGGGAAAAGTATTTCCTCTAAGACCTTGGTAGAATTGTAAAGTAGGCTATAAATGATCTTTGAGTTGAGAGGTGAACTTGAATCATGCCTGGGAGTTTTCAGGCAGACACTTAGTCTGAGAAAAGACAGAAAAGGAGAAATGACCTGGGATAATGGGTGCCAAATAGCAGCAGGAATGGTGACCTGGTGTGGCAGCTGAGGGAGAAGAGAGATATAGAAGAACAGAGCTATAAGAGAGAGTAAAGGGATATTGGCTTGTGCAAATGTCTTACAACAAAGAAATCAGACTAATGCTAGTGGTTAGGATCACCTGCTCTATGACTGAGGTAAGAACCAATGGATGAGCTCTTTCCCCAAATTCATCTTCATATATATATATATATATATATAATAATAGGTACTATTACAAACTTCTCTCATTTATTTAAGCTATTTTCTGTGTCCTAATTTTGCTTTATACATCAAGAAACTTGAGATTAGTCATAGAAACTTGTATCTTGTACTTTGTATTGAAAAAAGTGGAATGACTGAAGTCAGAGGACAGTTGGAAATATAAAAATTTAAATTAGAGTATAGAGATAAACATCTGTCCCTTCTGCAATTTTATACTGTAGTGTAAATAAACATATAAATAGTATCTATGTACTGTTGTAGACCCACCCCCACTCAGCCATCCCACTCTCTCACCACCTCTCTTTCTCTCTGTAGTCAATCAGTCATATTAGATTAAATCAGTTAGCTTACTTTTTAGGAGAGAGGAAGAGACAGAGATAGAGAGACAGAGAGAGACAGGAGACATGGTGGGGTGGAGGAGAAGAAAAGGAGAAAAGGAGGGAGAAGGAGAAGGGGGAAGGGAGTGGGAAAGGAGAAGAGGTAATACTTAAAAGAAAGGCACAACCTAGGACATCCCCCATGCGAGAAAAAGCCAGAGAGGATTAATTTCTTTGTCTTTCCTGAAGGAGAGAATATAGATCTCAAACTTAGCCCTCCAGGGCAATACTTGCTGGTAATATAAGTTATGACTTCCTGAAAATATATTACCTCGTGTAAATGCCTCATCAAATGAGACTATTTAATCAGAGTTCAAGGAGGGTTCCCAGAGCCTATACCTCAAAGATTCAGGAAGAGCTCAAGGGGGCTCCCAGAGCCCATACCTCATCATATAAAAATACATATTCTATAATAATGGAGAGGTAGAGAAAGGCTTTGTATCAGGAGCTTGTGTAATAAAATAATTAATGTACAGTGGAAGGAATTCTGGATTTGAAATCTATCTACACAGTTCTGCTCCTAATCAGCTTTGTGACATTGGGTATAGCACTTTCTTTTGTCTTCTGATTAGTTCCTCATAGGTCAAATAATAGGTTCTGAACTAGGGTATTTTAGAGGTTCTTCCTAGCATTATAACTTTATGATTATAATTTAGATTGGAAGTCTAGATTGGGATCTAGGAAAAGACTGGATAAAAAGATTTGTAATGAGCCCATTGTTTTGTTCAGGGTTATACTCCACAGTACATTCTTTTTTTATGGTAGATAAGGCTATCTTAAACTTTGGCTTAGTCATAATACACAAAATTTTTAATGATATCAATTATTGTGATCTAGAAAAGACATAAAAGTTTATCTTTTGTAGATTTTGTGATGAGGATTTTATAGATGAGGAAACTGAGATTAACTGACTTGTTGAAAATCTTGCAGGTAGTAAGTAGCAGAAGCAGGTTCTGTGTCCATGTCTTCAGTATTTTCTTATGTACAACTCTCTCCATAAGGACTATGATTTTTACCAAATGAGGGAGGAATACACCATAGTAAAAATAAAAAATATGTAGTCAAATCTGGAGTAAATCTCAGTACCACTAGCTCTTTTATTGATAGTAATTGTCTCTGGTTTCCCATTCTGTTTTGCAACACAGAGATTCTTACTCTGTACAAAATAAACAAAGATATAGATCACTTCAGTGGTTCCAATCCCATTGATGGAATTCATTGGGAAACTCTCACAAAAGTCTAATGAGGAAATGGAACTATGCAACATTGTACCTATGGTTGAAAATTTCAATCTGGAACTAAGAATTAAGTTATCTCTCCTAAGCAGTACCAAGATGATGTTTCTGAGGCCTTTTGTTTCAACCAAATCAAGTGGTCTTTAGTCACAATGTCAGTAGAGAATGGTTTGTGCTGGCTTTTGTATGTTATTTTTACTTTATGGCAGAGTAATCAAGACTAGTTTTGTGAATTTCCATAATTCACTTGAATTGTTTTCTCACCTAGAGAGTCACGGTGCCAACAAAGATGGTAAACCACCCCTCGTCTCAACATGCTTTTTTAAATACTAGCAAATTAATCCCAGATATACTTCTAGACTTCAAAGTTACCAATTTATGGAGACACAGACATATCTTTATTAAGAATAAGCATGGAATTTAAAAGTTTCAGGAATTTGAGTTTCAGTATTACAAAGAAAAAATCCACAGGGTGTATTTTCAAATAAAACATTACAATGGTTTCATTGCTGCATTGGAACCCACTTACCATTACCTAAAAACATAGTCATTATCATTAAATAATAGTAAAGTTTGTATGATTCACAAGATGTAGGGCAATGATGAGTTGAATTTATTAGGCCATTTCTACCTCAAAAAAATTGTTTCCTGTAACCCAGACATAAAGCACATCTTTTTATAAAATGTTGACCTCTAGTTGAGAAAGTCATTTCTCAACTACCATACTCCATTTTGTGTCCATTTGATAATGAGTTTTAAATACTGGAATAGGGAAAGGAATAATGATCTCTTCATGAGTTGCTCATTCATCTCATTATACATGATCTTGTAGTATTCAAATATTCATTTATATAAATTCTTGATATTCTTCATGTGCATTTCAATACACTGCTGATTAGTCTATAAATTCAGAGCTCCACATTTTTAGCTTCATACCAAACCTTTGGAGGAAAATAATTTGTTACCATAGCTAGTATATTTCAAGGCAATTTATCTTGTATGATTATTCAAAATTCTACTACCATGAAAAAAATGTGAGTGAGAAAGCCATGCTGCACAATCTACTTCCTTAAATTAAACAGAATCAAATGAAAACACATGCTTTACTTCAAATGTGAGGAAAGTCAGAATTCTGATTATTAATATACATATTTTGTGTTTAACATCTTAGGTAGTAGGGTGTTAGCTCTTACAGAAATGATGCTGAACTCAAAAGTAATCAGAGAACTATCTCTGGTGGTAAAGAAGCAAATCCTTAGTAACTAATGATTTCAGACTGATGACTAAGGAACATTATTCTAGAAGTGTCCTGAAAGATGATTAGAAAGGAAAGAAATGAATGTAATTAGACTGGTTAGGATGTTCTTGAAGCACTTGAGCTGGGACATGGGGGTGGATGAGGACTTTACCAAAGTAAAGTAAAAAAGAATGAATGAATGCTAGAGATGTTTTGGAGGTAGACTTAACTGGACTTCATAACTGATTGGATATGCCAGGAAATAATAGTCTGAAATGACCTCAAGAATGATAACATAAGAGAGAAGGTAGAAGAAGTTGACTGGAGAAAGTGAAGTCAACGGTCTTTGCCATACTTAAAGAAAAAGTAGATAGCTAATTCTTAAGAAATAGAGTTGTTTGGGTAAACAGACACTCTGAGGAGAAAAAGGTAAGGAAAAAGACAGCAAAAAATAGAAAGATGGATTTACTTTAAATGCTAGGAGAGTCAGACTTCTTTAGGTTCTGACTGCAAGCCTAATGCTTGGGGTAGGGAGTGTAGTGTTCACCAAGAGAGGATATATCACAATATGCCTCACTAATAATTCACACACATTATCAGTCACAGAAGTGGGCACTGAAGTTCTCATGGCTAACATTGCTTCCTCTGTGGTTTCCATTCTCCTAGTCTCTGACTCTGTTGCTTCTGCCAGGGCAGCTTTTGGGATACCTCATTTCCAGCAAATCTCTCTTGTAATAGTACACATTTTCTTTGTGTCTTCCTGGAACTCAGATATTCACAGTCCTTTGGTCTTGGTGGACTGACCTATGGATCACATCTACTCCCATTCCATGTGTTTTCAGATATAGGGAAAATCCCTCAGGGTGATAAAGTTGCGAGACGTTTGTGAGATTTCTGCCTGAATAAGCACACATCTGCCTTGAGTATGCTGAAACTTTTGCCAAGACTGAAGCAATCATAGAATTGGAATTGTTTATTAGAAAGAAAATGGTTAATTACTTTGAAAGAATAATTTTAGTACAGTCTTTGTGATGAAAGATTGTAAGGAGTTGAGAAGGTAAATGATGAAGGCAAATGTATCAAACAATTTTTCTTCAGTGATTATTAAAGTTGAGGGAGAAGAGAGGTCTCATAATAATTGTAAGGGTTATAAAATTAGGGGGAAAAGCCTTTTTTTAAGAACTGGAGATACTGTGCATGTCCATGTTTATAGTCATGTGGAAAGGAATTGGCAATACTGGAAGGATTGAAGATGTACAAGAGACAGGATATGATTGTTGGAACACTATATTGGAGTGTGGAAGAGAAAATGAAACCAGTATTCAGGGTACTTCCTTTTCTGTTATTAAGGAAAGAATGAGAGATGCAGTCATGCATTTCTTGATGCAATATTAATTAAACACACAGATATATCAAACTTTATGTTATTTCATGGGGAATACAAACACTGAAAAAAAATTGATCCTAACTTCAAAGAATTACATTTGCTTAGAGATTCTGAGGAATGGAGGAAGGGGACTGAAGTAATTTATGTCAAATGGAATTGATCTCAGGGAAGCAGTATTTCAAATGCCATCTATTACAAGTGTAGCCTAGGGAAGTGGATTTGGCAGAAAGGAGAGGAGAGGAAAGGAAAAAAAGTTTACAATAGATAATAGTAAGTGAAGGAAATGAGGCATCAATAATGGTAAATTAGTAGAGTGTCAAGTAGCAAGGAGGACCCCATTGAAATTTAACAATAAGTTTGTAGTGAGTGAAATTGCTTTTTTCCATGACTTTCTGTAGGAAATTGGATGGTGATGGATACCCAAAGTAGAAGCTTCATAGTCTGATGGAAAGTCAGAGGTCTAATTACTCTGGCATCCCAGCTAGTGAAATACTGATATAGCAACATGGCCAATGTTCAGTATTGCAGGATGCAACTTACCCCAGAATGGAGAAGATGAACACTGAGAAAATAATGACTACTAGTAATTGAGAGACATAGCTCTTGACAAGGGTATAGAGTATAGTTAGAATGAGTGAAAGAATTCTAATTCATAAGTACTTCAAGTTTTCATAAAACAAAAACTTCAGTGGTAGGAAATGTAATGATCTCAATTATCAAATGTATTAATCCATCTACTTTTTACTGATTGAGAATAAGTTACAGAATTGATAAAGAATTTAAAGCCCTTCTCCACTCTCCCCTGCCTCACCTAGTTCCATCATCTTTTTGCCTACCCTCCCAAATCTTTGAACACTATAGCATCACCTAAGGATAGCAAAAATAATCTATTCCTGGGTGATTGCAGAGCTTGCCTTGATGAGCCATCCTTTTGATCTCTAATGTTAAATCATTAAATCTCACTGATTAAATCTCTACATAGGATAGGAAAATATAAGTTTTAATGGAGAGGAGTCATGAGAAAGCTGATCTGTCATGTGGGCACTCTACAGATTTTTAATATCATATGATTAAAGATACAATTTGATATTTGTTTTCAGAATTTTCCTAAAAGACAAAAAGTCATGAGAACTGGGATAAAACTGTGGCCTGTCTTAATGATTGTTGAAGTAAAATCTCATCCTGAAGATGAGGAAAGCATAGGCTTGGGAATAAACATTAGTCAAACATGCTGAAAGGAATTCAGGGCTCTCCTTCACATCCTATTAACAAAATTGGAATGAATGAGCTTAAAGAGTTAGCCCAAGTTGGCAGAGGAGCAGCTGTGGCCTTCTGGGTTAGTGATGCAGAAGTGATAGCTAAAGCCTCAAATGCTGTTCACAAGTCAAAGGACGTTGAAGGCAACCGTGAAGAGGAAGATATTCTAGTGGGTGCAGAAACCACTTGGGAGAAGGCTATTTTGATCAATGATTCAATAATTTGTTTTGTTGGGAGTCAGCAGTGTTCAACTGCCAGAGGGTCACCCAGCTGCACATCCATCACTCTGCCTTTATGAGAAAAAAGCAAATGACCTAAAAGCAAGCTGACATCAGGAACATTTTCTCATCAAGAAAACAAATTTCAAGGCATTTCCTTGACATCAGTTCCCAGACAGCTATTTGTCCCATATCATCTGTACCTGTGGATTCATTTATAGTGTAGTACAAAAAAAGTGATATCTGTAGTGAGGACCCTGAATCATCTAGGAGGAAAAAAAAAGATTAAGATGAACATATCTCTTCTTGGCCCTATGATAGTTAGTGTTTTTATCAAAGAGAGGACATAAAGGCATAGATTACATATTGATTAAATTTTCAAAAGGCACAATGATAGGAGGAATAGGTGACAGATTTGATGAAAAAGTCAAGCCCCAGAGTACCTTGAACATTGGGCTGAATCTAATAAAATTAAACTCAATGTAAAGTTTTACAGTTGGGGTAAAAAAATCAGCTTTACAAGTGAATGATAAGGAAGGCATAATGCTAAATCAGTTTATCAGGGGAAAATAACCGGAGGTTTTATACCACAAGAAAAATATGAGTCAATAATCTGATATGAAAGCCATAAAAGCTCATGGGATCTTTCATTGCATTGAAGGGCTTAACTGGTGATGATCCTATTGTTCTCTGTCTTTGCCAGCCCACTTCTCAATTATTAGGCTTGGGTCTGAAAGCCACAGTTTAAGAAAGACCCTTCCTGAGATGGCAACAGCATGGTAAAGGGTCTTGAATTCATATCTTATAAGGCTCAGTTGAAGAAATTGGGACTGATTAACTCTGACACATCAGTCATCTTTAACTTTATATTTTCCTTTTTGCAACTTCTACCCATAATTCCTCTTCTTGCCCATTTGGGCTAAACAGAATACACCTAACCCCTCTTCCACAGTGGATGCAGTAGTCCTATACAATGCTTTAGAATGTAAAAAAAAAATGGAACTGAGAGGGAAGTTAGAACATGTGCCAATATATAGTATTACACAGATTTTTTTTTCTGGATAATACAGCTCTAGAGGATTTTGAAAAAAATTTCTGGGAAGAACCATAGCTGCCACTAGAGTGTTCAGGGAATGAGGTTAGAAGGAAAGTCATATTGATATACTCTAGATTTGTGACTAAGTATGTCCAGTGGTCTGACCAGTGATCCAAAAAAATTTTCTAAAATTTATCCAAAAAATGTTTCTCTTGAGAGTAGTTGCTGAAAGTTATTTTAGGGACTTATAGCTAATGGGTGAAGTCATTGGGAGAAACAGATGAATTTCTGGCAAAGAAGACCTCATTGTTCTGATACATCTGGGTTGTTCCGTGATCATAGCACAAAGAGGGGAAAGGAAAATTCTCATTTTCTACGTAATATAGAAGGAGGAGATTGGAAGGTAAAGATTGTCAGTTTTTCATTGCAGGGTGAGAAAATCATAATTTCACATCAGGAAATCTGGTGGATTTAAGATGACCAGAACATTCTGGAGAAGCCTCAATTACCTGACTTTGCAAACCTCAAAAAATGCTATATAAGTGCTATCTATTATTATCATCACATCATAATAATTGATGTATAATTTAGGGAAAATAAATATCAGGGGCTCCAGGAATGTAGAACTAGAACTGAGAATGGAAAGGAAGGCCAAAAATGTTTTCCTTGAATGATCTTGCCAATGGAAATGAATGGATAGTCTGTAAGGGAAGATGTATTTTTCATTTGTGTCATTGACAAAAGCTCTATCTGACTTGGTAAGATGATCAGACTCATCTGCTAATTGTGCTCCTCTTATTTGCAGTTTGATAAATTACAGACTATAGTGGAAAAGGCTGAAAGTCTCCACTTTTAATGAAAGCAATCCTATTAACATATTCCTTCTCTAGAGTTTCATTTGATTAACTTTTAGGACATAGATTTATGTAAAGAAGAAATATAAGCAATATATCATGAGTTATCATCTCTCTCTGTCTTCAGAATTTTTCAAGGAGTTTACAGTTTTCTAAGAAAGACAGACTGTAAATAATGATCATCTGAAATTGTGTGATGTTTGCCATTTGTTATTTTATATATATTATTAAAAGTTTCTGTCCCTCCCCCTCTCACCATTATACAGATTTAAAAAAAACACTGAAATAATTTTGAGATTACTTCAACCTGCACTACTTTGTCTTATTAATATTCTTTAAGAATCTGTTAAGAGACTTGAAGATCACACCACTTTAAACTTAATAAATTTGAAGATTTCTGACACTGGCATGGTATCCAGTATGATCCTGATTGAATATATTGACAAAAACATTGAATTTACTTCACAATGCTGGTGAAGTGGGAAATAAAAATGGCTATAATAGACTTTTGAACTTAATGTGAGATCAAAATGTGATGTATAATTGAAAGAAAATTTGAAGGAGAGTTTAACACAGTACCAGACATATTTTGCTCCCAATTAGTATATGTCTAATTGTGAATGTATACATTTGAACAAATGAGGTCTTGTGTCTAAAATATAACTTAGTCTCTCGGTTGTGAGAGAGAACTTTTTGGTATATAAATGATTTTTACTATTCTTTTCAGACTGCCATGGCAATAGCCTTTGGGATAAATTTAAAACCACTCTTTTTTGGGGGGCAGTGTGGAAGGTATGATGATGTGATATTTCTTTTACTTAAAATATTATAAAATTTACCCAAAGGGAATATAAACTCCTTGAAGTCAAAGACTGTTGTAGCCCCAGCACTAAATACAGTACTTTGTAAATAGCAATCACTTACACAGTGCTCATTGAAGTCAGATAAAATGCAACAAATATAACTCAGTAAATTTAGGAATATCTAATCTCAAACACATTGAATTAGTTTATGTTTAGTCTATGTGTGACTCTGGGCAAGGCATTTAACCCCCTAGAACTTCCATTGTCTTGGTTTTTAGATTGAGAGGGTTGGACTAGAACAAGCTGGCCTCTGAAGTCACTTCTGGCTCTATATTCTATGGCCTTGAGGTTACATAAAGTCATATAGGTCCTCAAGTGTGGCCCTTTGACTGAATCCAAACTTTATAGAACAAATCCTAGGGATTTTCTTTAGATGTATGGTTCTAGAATCCAATGATGGTATTTTAAAGTCAACCAGTTATAACTTTGGTGAAAATATGTCCAAGATTCTACAGAACAGTTATCCAAAAAAAGAAAGTACTATCTAAATAAGTTGTTGAAATTATATACGTGTATATACATACAAACACATACACACACATATATATATATACATATTCATACATATATGCTTTATCTGCTCTTGAAGAACTTACATGCTCCCCAACAAAATAGTACATAAATAGCATTCAAGAAAAGATGTGTCTTACTGGGAAATAAACATCATAGAATCATAAAATATTTTTATATATTTGTTAAATGTAAAATAGTGATTCCATTGTGATTTGATCTACTAAGCAATGTGGAGATGAGTAACAAGAAATGGGAAGTCTTGAAAGTAAGCCTTCATGCAGTTTCCATAGGATGGAGGTAGGGAGTAGAAGAATCTATGGTATATGACCTCTGTGTCTTTTGACCTTAATCTATTCCATGGATCTACTTTTCTATTTTTAACAAGCATTAATTAATGTTGATGATTATTGCTTTGTAGTATGTTATAGGATCTATACTTCTAAGCTGATTTACTGCCATTTTTTCCCCATGATTTCCCTTTGAGATTCTTGATATATTTGTTCCTTCATATGAATTTTCTATTTCTATATAAGAACCTTTTGGTAGTTGATATAGTACTGAATCTATAAACCAACATAGGTACCACTGTAATTTTTACTTTGTTGGGATTACTAAAATATTCCTAAATTTACAACCATGAGCTTGTCTTCATTTCCATAAAATATTTGTACGTGCATTTGTATAATTCCTTTTTTGTGTCTTGGTCACTGGACTCCAAGATGGTATGTATATTCTATCATCATTTTGAATGATATTTATTTTTCTAGCTCTTCATGTTAGTAATATGCAATAGTTTTTTGTTGATTTATATTATATTCTGTTACTTGATTGAAGCTTTTGTTTCAATTAAGTTTTTAGTTAACTCTAAGGTTCTTCAAGTAAACCAATATAATATAAGAAAATATTTGCCTATGCTCATATGCTCATTCCCTTGATTTTTTGTCCTTTTATTACTACTGTACTCTTATTGGAAAAAGTCCTTCTGTTCCAAATCAGATCATGGTACTTACTGGGTTTGGATCAATAATATTTATCATATTAAGAAATAGTCAATATTTCTTATATATTTTTACTTTCATGTATAACTGTTTTATTTTTCAAAAGCTTTTTGAATCTATTTAAAACTGATTTTAGTGTTTTATTAATACATGTTTTATTTATAGTTTTTAGTATTTTTGCATATATATAAGGATATTGGTATATAGATTTATTTCTAAGCTTTATCTCTTTCTTGTTTACTTATAAGTACCATATTTTTATCACAAATAGAAGAAATTTAGTAGGACCTTTCTTGTCTCCATTTCCTCGAACAATATGTATATTATACTTTATTGCTATCTGAATATTTGACAAAATTCAACTATAAATCTTTCTAGACCTTCTTTCTTCTATTCAACCTTCTTTGGGAGATTCTTTTAAGATTTGTTCAATTTATTCATCAGAGATTGGATTATTTAAATTCTTGTTTTTAATACCAAGTGCTTTTTTTTTGATTGACTACTATTTAAAATTATTTGGTATCATGTAATTATAGAACCTCTTCATTCCTATTTTTTTTTTCATTTTCCTTGAGGGTCTAGATTTTTATTTCACCAAATTAATTTTTAAAAATTTTCTCTTATACTATAATCCTTTAGAATCTTGACTGCTATAGTCTTAGCTCTATAAAGTAAGCTAGGTAATATTACCATTTTTATTATATTAACCTTAAAGATAGTTTTTTTTTAAGTGGCTTGGCCTCCTTTCCCCTTCCAAACGAAGGGGAGAAAACTGTAACCTGATGATCTTAAATGGTTTGCCTATGATCCTACAGCTAATTCATTGCAAACTAGGATGAGAGTCAGTGTTGGTTCCAGAATCAGTAAAAAATAACAGAGGGAATAAACATACCTGTAGGATAATAATTTTTTTTAATCTAGAAAACCAATTTCTTGGAACCACACCATAAGATCACTATAGCATACAGGTATAGGAAATGAAAGCTATTAAATTATTAACAGTGAACCTGAATTTCAAAAACAAGTTAATTGGCATCTCTATGGGACAATAATTATTTTTTTTAGTGCCACAGTTTTACATTCTGCTCAAATCTGGGGCCAATGGTTGACAAAGCATTTTAGTACTATTTCCTATATCAACTCCAAAGTTTATTATTCTGTCTATATATTTCATTCAATAAAACTTCAATAACCAGGCTCAGGGCTATTGGACTCATGATCTCACTGGCTTTTCTAGCTTGATTTTGCTTGATGAGCTTGTGAAAACTGTATTCTGTCAAAATACACGAAGTAAAGAATCAGTAATTATATAATGGCTGCTTTCAAAGGAGACTAACCATGCCTCCAACAAGTATAGAAGATACCAGAAATTCTCTTTTTGTATTTTTCACTACATTTTTAACATTGCAACTAGAAATTGCAGGAGTATTGTTGTGTAGTATAAATAGCATGTTATATCTATATTTGTTTGTGGGATTTCTAAAATAAACTCTCTAGGAAATTTTATCCATATTAGAGAATAAACATCCTCCAAATTGACACCTGTATTTATGTTGTTGACTGAACATGATTATTATGAAATTAAAAAAGAAAACTTGTGAAAATTTTATGCAGTCTTGGAAATGAAAAGGTCCCCCTTCCATGATATATTTGTTTTTAAAACTTAACAGAAGTACAATATATTCATTTACTATGTGCTTAATGTTGAGACATGTAAAAGAATTCAAACTTAAAAATTAGGGCAAGTTCTGAAGCCTGGAGTGTGAAAGAAAGAAATCCAGATTTACAGAAATTGGGCTTTCAGCAGATAAAAATTTTAATAGAAATTGAATATCTGGCCTACAGCAATTGGTTTAAATAATGCATATATGATTTTGAGTCAATCTATAAGAATAGAATTGAATTGCCGCATCCTTTTAGGGGCTAGAAAAGATTAGGCCCATGGGTACAATTCAGTGTAATTGCCAATAGATGGAGCTTTTTCATTAACTATGGAAAACTTTATAGTAAGGTCTCTCCAGGCACAGGTTTCTGAACTTTTGAGCAAACTACTCTTAATCAGGAATGTGTGCAAGAATTTCATACTAGTGCTGTCCCAGAAATATGAATGAGATAAAAAAAATGTGGAGGAAGAAAGTATCTCCCTCTCCTTCCCCCACCCCCTATCAATATTATTCCCTGGTTGACTATACCATTGATGTAATGGCAACCCATGATAGTTTTAATTAGTTATCTTTCTAGCTGCCAGCTACTGAAAATTCAGCCTGTCAGTGGAAAGGAGCAGTGGGAATAATGGAGGACATTGTATGTCTTACATTTCACATTCCCCTCTTTGATCTAACTTAAAAAAGAAGGTCCTGGACAGCAATCTTTGGATGGAAAGCATGTGATACTGCTTCAACAATGCTGAAACAGCAGGTACTGTTCAGTTTCCCTATTGATGTTTATTACCTCATTGAAGGCTCATTACATTGACTCTAATGGTCTAGAATATATAATGTGTCCAGACTACCTCAATTCTAGTGACTACATTTAATTTAATTCAATAGGCATTCATTAATTTCCAATTATATCTTATTCTAGATGCTGGGTATACATAGAAAACACACACACACACAAACACACACAAGTTCCTGCCTTCAAGGGGATTACATTCTGCTTTTTAGCAAAATAAAAGAGAATTGAGCATAGGATTATTATTACCTTACATTTGGGACACAACTTAGAGCTTTCAATGCACTTTTATATACCTTATGTCACTTGATCATCCTCACAATCCTTGGAATCCCTGGAGGGTTTGTTCATTATTATTATTAGAATCATAGTTTTGCAAATCAAAAAACTGAGACTAGAACTCAGGTCTTCAGATTTCTATTCTACTTCTACTTATCTGTAACAGCCATTCTATTTCTATTTAACTACGGCAGCAATAGACAAACATATGACTGTCTTTGGCATACATGGTCTTATGATAAAAAGTTCTTGAGGCTAGGACTTTAGCTGCATGAGTTCTACTCTTTGTACTGGTGCTCACTGTGTAATCATAAATAAGTAATTTAAGCTCTAGAAAACTCCCTTTATTTTTCAGTAAAATAGGGGATTAGATGCAGTTCAGTGGAAAGTACAGTAAATTTGAGATCAGAGGGTGAACTCAAGTCACTTATCACATCATGAGTCGATCTTTAAATTCCCTTCCAAGACTAAAATTCTATGATTCCTATATCTGGATTTACCAGATCCCTAGTTTCCCTTTTGCTGCATGGAGATTGCCATATAAAGCAATCTAGTAACTGCTCTCAGGGCCTTCCTTTCATTCAATCAATTTCCAATGACTGTTCCTTTTAGTGAATAATATTTGTTAAAAATATTGAGCATCTCAAATCTTTTGAGCATTTATGTGTGTCCTTGTGTGTATGCATGAATACACACATACAATATCCAAGCACAATACAAGGACCTTACCCCCCTCCTTATTATTCCATATATTATCTTATTGACATATATCTGAATAATTTCATTCATGATAGAGGTAGGATTCAGGAAACTTCTAGGTGAGGAAGAGTGGGAAATGTAGTGAGAGAAAAAAAGGGAAGGGAGGGAAAGGAGAAATACAAAATAACATAGGTAATGTACTAATAACATAGATACAGAGTGATGGTGGTGAGATTTTTTGCAGCTCAGAGAATTAGGAAAGACTTTAAAATGTTGGAAAGGTAATGAGAGGTAAAAGAGGAAGGGAATTAAGAAATATTCTATGTAAAATGTGGCTCATGAGCTGAGTCTCAAGAAAAACTGAGGGTTCTGAGAGTTAGGAGATCAGAGAGAATGCATTTCAGTCAAGGCAGATAGCCAGTGGTCTAAAGTTGGAAGATGGAGGAACAGTAAGAAGAAAAGTATGAGAGAACCATTGCATGCATAAGAGAAAGTACTGTCAATAAGACTGGAAAGGTATGATAAAATAAAGGTCTGCAGAGTCTTACTGCTAAACAAAAGAAAATACATTTGCTCCTAGATATGATACAGAATCACTGTTGTTTATTGAGTAAAGCAAATGCTATGGTAACTACAAAACAAATTAAGAAATAATAAATATTTATTATTGATATTTTCTACAAATAGTTACTGTGATAGAAATAAACAGAAATATGAATTTTGAAACATTTAATTATGTTCCACATGCCCTTGTTTCTAGTAAGCTAAAGAAAAAAAATCACATACTGTCTTTTAGGTTTATTGGAGAAGGGGAGGAAAGAGGAGAAAGTTATGAAGAATAAAATTTCCCTCATCAGCTTCATTTTTTTCTAAAATTGAGGAATTAAAGGATAATTGAAGAAAGTATAGATAGTTGAAATCATTTTCTTCCTAATTAAAAAGTAAGCTTAGCATCTGACATCTACTTGGCTCTTACCCAATTTTAGCCTTCCAAGTCTTCAGTCTTTCTAAGCATCCTGGAAAGGATCTTATATCAATGCCACCACACCTTCTTTGCATAATAGACAAGTTTTCACTCACACATTTTGGAGGTGTAAGTTTGTACATCATCACTTCCTTTGCCTATCTTCTTTTAGGTTGCTTGATGTCCAGAGTCTGCTAATTACCCCATTATTAACTCTTTGAAATAGGCTTTAGTGACTTCAGCATATCAGTATTATCAATAAGGTTGCCGACAGATTTTGACATCAGTTAGAATTCATCAATCAAGAGCTGGTATTCCCTGTTAAGAAGATGACTGACTTTAAGGAGGTTTATTACTACTGAAAATGCCAGTCCCTTGTAACAGCTTACTGAATGTCCCTGCCACTAGAAAGGTCAGTGTATAAGATGTGACTAATACTGCTGTCATAGAGCTCATATATTTCAATGCCATTTTTATTGTGCCTTTAAATGAGAGCTATCCATTATCTACTTTTTGAAGGAGATGAAAAATCATGTTGCTTTCATCCAATATGTGGCAAACAAAAGGCACAATACTTTCATTAAAAACATTTGGCATTAGATGGATCGGGCCTATCGGCTTTCTTTCTACTTCTTCCTGGTGAATTGCTTAGGGAAAAGCTAAAAGTGACCGAGAGATATTTCCTGCACAAGATGATATGTCAATGCACTTGGGCAACTAGATTTTTCCTTGGTTTGCAAGCTTCTAAATGAGTACTTGCACAGCAACTTTGAAGGTTACCATTAACCATTCCCAAGGTCTGGATAGGCAGCAAAGCAATTGAATATGTTGTCAAGGGCCAGGGATTTTTTTAAGACCTATCTTCTTCCTCTTCTGCCTTCCTCTTGTTCTCCATCCTCATACTGTGTATCGTTGAAAATGATAGGAGACTCAATTGCATGGAATGTTTTTTGTGGCCTTGGTAGGTAGAAGTATCTGTGACAGGGATGGAGAGAATGGAACTCATTCTTTTTGAAGATGTCTTTTTTGAAGATGATGCTTAAGGTCTCTCTTTGCTTTAAATTTATGTTGTATGATAGGGACGGAGGGAGGAAGGGATGGAGGGAAGGAGACAGAGAGAGAGGGGGGGGGAAGAGAGAGAGAGAGAACACAGAAACAGAGAGATAGAGAGATAGAAGAACACAGAGACAGAGAGAGACAGAAATAGACATAGAACATGATGATCTTTTTAAACCATCAGTGACAAGGGAATCGCCACATTCATTAATAACATTTTATTTCCTGATGTGCTACATATGAAATAGAAATGGTATACATAAAAGACAAAGTTGGGAAGAGCATGTGGATGAAACCAAATACACATGGGGCAAATCCATGCTAAAGGTAAAATCTTGAAAGTGTTGTGGAAAATGGTGAGGTTGAGATGGCAGAGTGAGAGGTATCAATTTTGCTTAGTTCCTTTACAACTTTTTCTACAACCTGGAAAATATGTCAAACTGAATTCTGATTGGGAAAACCAAGAAGAGTTACTGTGGGTCATTTTTCCAGCCCATAACAACTTAGGAAGATAGACAGAGGCTGGCCAGGACACAGCATAGCAGTGAGAACAGGGCAGCTGCAGGAGGAAGCAGCAGCAGCAGCAGGGAGAAGAAAAAAAGTACATGATGCTTTTCTATCACTTTATCAAAAGACAAACATGATCATCATTATATGTTTATTCAAATTGATAATCCTTAGATATGGCAAGGTTCCTTAATTATCCAGAGAAATTATTGTGGAGAAATCATCCTATGAGTGGGGTAGAGAGGATTGAGTTACATTTCTTAATCAGTTAATTTGTTTTCAGGGTCCTCATTTGACTTCCTTTAAAGGAAATGAAGACAACTCAATATCTCTAATGCCATCACTTTTACTGGTCCTGTGCTTCAGTTTTCTTCCTGAATCCTTCACTTGAATTCAGTCAGGTACAAAAAGACAGTTCCTTCTCACAGCCCATGGCATGGGCTTACGCTAGAAAAAATGCACCCCAGCCCCAGCCTCCTCTTAGAATACCATCTAACCCTGAGATTTGACAGAGCACATATAGAATAGGAGTTTGTTTAGAAGCAGAATAGGCATGATGTGCTTGTTGTATTAATGGGGTTGGTCTGGGGTCACAGTCAGTTCTTAGACAGTGACTAGGGTGTCATTTATATCAAACAAAACAGCTTATCCAGGAAGGCAGGGTAAGGCTGGTGGCATTTGTCACATGCTAGTACAGAGACACCTCCTGTAATTTCTTGAACCTATGATGCATTGCACAATCGGTTTTCATTTTCAACTCCTATTCCTGCATCAACCAAAGAAGAGAGGGAAATTACTCTTAGGTGTTATCCTGGAAGATCATACTGAGGTCAAAGCACCTAAGTTTAGCCAGAAAAGTAATTCAATTTGGTCAGACTCTGGCAGCTTTTATCTCTGCGTGATTTTCTTATCAAGTTACAGATTTTACCTGTTTTTTTTTAATAGTTTCATAGTCACCAATCATAGACAAGATTTCTTATGACAATTTGGTAAGGGTCTTCCTCATATTACTGATTTTTTGCTAACAAGGAAGAAGGTAATCGAAATCTGTAGGTAATCTGAAAACCTAACCCCCAACTTCATTACTGACAAAGCCTTTTTTTTTCTTTTCGTTATCAGGATTGTAAATGAGTATGGAAAAAAAATGACTAATTTGGCTTTAGCTTCCCTTGCTACAGATGCTGATGAACAAAGGGAAGGGTAGAGTCTGGTGGACAGTAAGATCAGAAGAAAAGAAATAAGGGACCAAGAAAATCTATAAGCTATAGTTATAATTTCTGTAGTGAAGAGCTGATCTTTTTTGGGTTATTCTTTTACATTTAGTAATATTTTATTCAAACCCAAATAAAAAGAAGGCATGGAGAATTTAAAAAGCACTTGGAGAATTGAAATTTCATAGACAAAAACGTCTAGCTAATGAGACCTTTCAGGAAAAGTCAGTGGTGGCATGCTAATTGAAGCTGTATGAGAGAAGGCAGGGGAAACTTTACAATATAAAGTACAGATAGGATAGGCTTCTTTAAGTGTTTGGTCTTCATTAGCTCATTCCCTGGGGGTAGTAAGGCAGTATGGAATGAAGGTTATATGAATCTGAGTTACTGATATTATTATTAATGTTATTATTACTATTACATATACTAATACAACAAAAGGGATTTACGTCTGCTGCTAATAAGATGTGTGCCCTTGAGCAAGTTATTTAAATTTTCTAAAGCTCAGTACTCTTCTCTATAAAATGAAAAGTTTTGATGAGATAATTCCCTAAAGTAAGTCTTAGCTCAAAAATTTTATGGTTGTTGTTAGAGGGTTATTAGGAGCCAGAATTTCTTGATCAAAGTCTTTGATTAGCCATCTACTAAGCATGTGGTGATGGACACTTTCTTCATCTGTAGGATATAGGGATGATAATATACTAATATACTAATCATTCATTGGAATTTTATAGTTTTGAGAAGAGCTGATGGTAAAAATTTTAAATGAATTATTTTATTATTATTACTCAACACTTTTTTTGTTATCTGACTACTAGGTGTCAGTGTGAAACCAGGAAAGGTGACTAAACAGGGGTGGTTCTCCATTGCCTGCAGGATCAAACACAAAAAGCTTTTCTTACCATTCAAAGTCCTTCCTACCTTTCCAGTCTTCTTACAATTTACCCCCCCCCAACACCTACTCTGATACTGTGACACTGGTATTCTGGTTCTTCCTTGAGTAAGATAATTCATCTCCCACCTCTAAACATTTTCTTGACTCTCCTTTAGTACTACAGGAAGATGAATTGAAAATGGAAATGATTATGGGACAAAAATAACAAATGATAAATCTGTAAGAGAATAAAAAATATTTTATGTGATCTCTGAGGAGAAAATGTTTATTTGTGGTAGGGGAGTGATCATGGACAGCTTTTTTAGAAGAAATGGTATCAGTCAATCTTTAAAAGATGGGCAAACTTAAACAAGTGAGATGTAATAGAGAACATTTTAGATATAGGGAAGAACAGCAGTTGAGTAGTAATGGAGGTAGCAAGTGTAATGGTTATGGGATTTGAGGATCTTACATGCCCTTTGAACTTGCTGACATAGCAGGAAGGGGTGGGGCAAGAGGAAACAGGAGCCAAGCTAGAGTGTGTGCAGTGACTGGAAGCATGGCAGCAACAGCAGCAGTGGAGATGGTGATGGCGGTGGCACAAAATCCTTTTTTCAATCCAGCCAGAATTTCTGCTAAGGGCTCCTGCTGAGGACTGCCAGGGACAGGAACTGTAGGGTGCTGGAGCTGCTGGGAGCAAGCTGTGTGGATATTGAGCAGTTGCTGTGAGTGAGGAGAGGAGGATCTTTGCCTGAGGTATCTTGTTCTGTTTTGAAGGCTTGAGAATGTGGGTGTTTACTACATTAACCATGTGTGCCAAATTCATAACTA
The DNA here is from genome assembly GCF_028583685.1 of Petaurus breviceps papuanus. Classification (NCBI taxonomy): domain Eukaryota; kingdom Metazoa; phylum Chordata; class Mammalia; order Diprotodontia; family Petauridae; genus Petaurus; species Petaurus breviceps. Next base: position 4,930,463 of record NW_027185698.1, read on the forward strand.
CTGTGATGGCTTTGACTTTCTGGTTTGGGGACTCAGCTTTCTGGTATTTGAATAAATGTTCTAGCTTTGTACCCCATGTAGAGAGCCTGGTATATTTTGTGATTAATAAACATAGCAACATGTTTATAGTTACCATAGGCATTGTGAATATTGAATTGTTGATACACAAAACATGAGGAATAGGAAGAGTACTAAATACAAGGAAGGCAATAGTAAGAGATAAGGCTACAAATATACTGGTGCCAAATTGTGGAGGGCTTTTAATGCTATGTAAAAAAATTTGAATTTTGTTCAGTGGCTAATAGGAAGTTGTTGAAAGATTTTTTTAAGTGGAACAGTGGCACAACCAACTCTTTATGAAAGGAAGATAGTCTGACAGTGGCTCAAGAAATTGCTGTTTATCCTTCAATTTTGAAGAGGACCAATAATGTCATGGGGTGATGTCTTGACTTGTAAGTGAATTAGATTTAAGTGATGATGAGTTGCACAAAGTTGTCAGCCTTACTCTGTCTTTCAGAGCCTTTGAAATCCAATTTGGCAAGACAAAAGTAAAAATAACTGGCAATGGCCCGAGATGATATATAATGGGAAAAAATCAATCTCTTAGGTATATTGTCTTACAAACCATCCCATGTGGCTCCAAGAAGCCATAGTACATGCAGCAGTCACATGCCAGTAAAACTGTCTCAGCAGATGAACTAACCCAGATTGAGAGTAACTGACAAGTCTCAAATCTATTGGTAAGTGTGGGGAATGTCCAGCCCACACATGCAAATTCACATGTGAATAGAGAAATGGGCAGATGGGACAATTTGTTCCACTGGTCATGAAAACAGTCAAAATAGGCATTGTAGAGTGCTTAGAACTTGGTCACACATAGAAGATGTTCCTGGTCATCCAAAACTGAAGGAATAAATTGGAGCTGGGAAGAGAATAAAGGTTAGAAGACTTGAGCCTATTAAAATATCCCAGATAGGTGGCAATGACTGTCTGTACTAGTGTTTGTAGTAATAGAAAAGTGGGACTCACTATAAAGTGGTTGGAATGAACAGGACTCAGTAACTGGCTGTGGGTATCTAAGCCCTTTTGTTACTAAAATATCTGGCATTTTGTAGACAGGAGTTCCTTTCTGTTTGGTTCACAGATGTCTGTGAAATGTACCTTGGTCTGGGTGAATTTAGACGTATTCTTAAAGAAAATAATAGGAATAATTCATCGTCAATATATTTAAAACTGAACTTATCTTCTCTCCTCCTCAAATAAATTTCCCCTCCTTTGTGCTTAATGATAACACCATACTTCCAGCCTTCCAGACTTGAAAATTGAGTCATAGTTGAATGTTCTTTCCTCCACCCCATATTTGTTCAGCCTGCAAGTTTCATAGTCTTTCTTTGCAAAATCTTTTTGCTTTGTCCTTAATTTTTCATTCTTGTTTTCTTCACCTCAATTTAAGGACCCTATCATTAAATCTTTGGGAATAATCTCATCAAATGGTTTCCTTGCCTCTAGTCTCTCCCCCTACACTTCTAATCTAATTCCAGCTTCCGTTTTCAAGAGATGGCTATACCATTGTCATTTTCCTGCTCAAATTTCTTCAATCACTCTCCATTCTCCATAGAAAACTAAAACTTTTGGCCTCATAAGCAATGCTATTCACAATCTATTTCTAATTGATATTCATAGCTTTATTTTTCCCTTGTCTCTTAAAAAATCATTTTGTTCTAGTCGAACTTTTAATCACTATTCAATGGACATAGTTTAAGCTTTCCCACTTCCCCATTTAATAAATGCTTAATAGCATTCCATTTACTAATAATATTCTCTTAGCTACATATTATCTCATTCTAAGGAACCTCAGAGATAATCTAACCCATACTTCCAAAGATATATCAGAGAAGTGGTCACATAACCATAGCTTAAACATTTTAAATGAGGGGAAACCCACTGTATCCTGATCCAAGCCATTCTACATTTGGATAAACACTAACTGACAAGAAGGTTTTTCCTGACAAGATAACATCAACAACTACATTTATGTAGCAGTTACCATGTGCCAGGCACTATACTAAGTCTTTTACAATTATTATATCCTTTGAGCCTCATAAGGACTCTGTGAAGTAGGTGCTTTTATTTTCCCAATTTTACATATGAGGAAACTGAGGCAAACAAGGCTTATGTTACTTGCCCGGGATCACACACCTACTGTGAACTAGTGTTAAATTGAATTTGAACTCAGTTCTTCCTGACTTCAGGACCAATGCTTTAACCACTATAGTACCTAACTGCCTCCATGTCTAAATTTGCCTGATTCCATTTTCCCCTTATGGATCCTAACTCATCTCTAAGGAGCTAGATTGAACAAATTTCATTCCTCCTCCCCAAGTTAGCTTTTCGAGCACCTAAAGACAGCGATCACATCTCCTATTCCCACTCCTTTTCCTCTAGCTAAAATTCTAGCTCCTCCAACAAGTTCTTATATGAAATAGACTCAACAAAGTAGCTGTTTTCCTCTGGACACTTTCTTTTTTATCAATGTCCATTCTAAAATATGTTTGTCAGAACTGAAATGAGGTGTGATTTCACTAGCTGAGGGTAGAAGAGGAATATCACTCCTATGCTTTTGAAAAAATGCTATCAAGTTTGCATTATTTTACTAAAAGGAAGTTACGGTCTTAGTAGTGGAAAAAAACAATAAAAGTATTAAAGCAGAGATAATTAATCATAACTATTCCTTACTGGCAGATTGCTAGAGGACAACCAGGTAAAGAATAATATTGGATGAGAAAGCATGGAGGGATTGCAGTCTATATTGGCAGAAAGAGTACTCTTATGTATTCACAGATTCATAGAAGAATCAAAGTAAGTATTTTATTATTTCACTTTTCACATGTTTAATTTCCCTTCTTGAAGAAAGAAAAAAAAGTGTTTTATATGTGATGTATCTTTCACAGTGGATGCATAAATGTTCCCTGATGATTAGATAACTTTGAATTTAAAGAGTTTGAAGTTTGTAGTTTGAAGGATAAAGATAGTCTAGGAGTAAATCTAGATGATTCTTTATGTAATTCATTCTTTTGTTCTTTCTCTTGTTTGCTTTTGGAAGAAGAAAGCTTGAAAGCAGATTTTATCTACCTTTTCCTCTTTGAAAAGAACATAATTGGCTGCTATAAGAGATCTAGTACAGAATGTATTGTCATTTAATCGATCAATTAATAGCAACATAGAGAGATGTATTCTATTCTGTAGGGCAATGGTGTCAAACACAGTGCTAACAATATTCCAGAGAGCTAACTGAACCAAATGAAAATTCAGTTGGGAAATATTAAATGAAATTAAAAACACAATAGAACATAGACAATCTTGGTATGTAGTTTTCTAAGTCAATATGTGACCCACATTGATCTTTATGTACTATTTATTTGAAATTGATACCACTTCTATAGGGGACACAGTACAAAAATAGAAAATATGGTTGCTGCTTTCAAGAAACTTGTATTCTAGTAGGAAGATAAAATCTACATGAGAAAATGATTCAGAAAGACAGCAATAGATTAATTAGGAATAAGCTTTGATTGAGTACTACATTGTGTGAATTCCTCAATATCCTCATTCCTGAACCCTTCTCCTCTCACACTGTTGTATTGATCATATTCTCCTTTTTACCAGAGTTTTTTATGTATATTCAACTCCCTTTCATGTTATAACTCCCTTTAAAGCATGGTCCAGTGTTGTCTATGTATGTATGTATATATATGTGTATGCATGTATATCTATCTTGTAGTCTCAGAGTCTAGCACAGTGCCTTTCATACAATAAATGCTTAATACAGGTTTGTTCAGCGAATTATTAAATGGACAGGGTATATGCATCAGCTCTTACTGGTAATTGTGATCAGTTCTTTGCTCTGAAAATAAAGCAAGCTATGGTGAACTTAGATGTGCTTCAAACACACATGCACATACACACAGAGAAGAGCAGAGATGAAAACTAATTGGATTATTTTTAGTCTTAAAAACATTTTGTTTGCTCATTGCATTTGTTTACTGAGTAAAAGTGAATCTTTGTAAAACTCTTTGGTTCAACTCACAAACCAGAAAAAAAAATTCTTGAAAATGTTTCTGTTATTGTTATTCAAATAGTAAATGACCATTTCATCCCCATTTAGGGTATTTGTGAGGGAAAGAGAGTGGAGGTCTCCAAAAGGATATTTAGCGCTACCCTCTTCCCCTGGATTTCGTAAGACAAAACAGAATTAGAAGAGAAATTCCATGGAAATGAGATTGTGAGGATTGGAGCTAGGAGAGAATTGTGATATGCAGTGGTAGGGGTTGGGGAAGAATGTAGACAGGCAAGATGTGCAAGTCACTGTGGGTATGTAGCCTACCCCTTTGGATTTATGTGACCTGGTAAAAGGCCCCTTTGCCTCTGTGTAGTGTTAGCCTTAAGCTATTCTTTCTAAATAGAAAAAAACCAAAACATCTGATTCAAAGGGTTTATATATGTTTCTTCTTGAAAGGACTCTACTAAGAAATCTTGTTAGGTTTCTTTCCATCCTGATTCTAATCTAAAACATACTAACGTTTCCTAATAACTTAAGCAGTTTTCACTTTGACTAGTGATCTCTGTGATATTTTTACTATTGGAATCTAAACAAAGGTGAACTACTAAGATGGAAGTAGGAAAAAAAAATGATTATATTAAGCTATCCAAGGTTTATATATGTCTAGTCAAGTGAAAAATTGTTCTTTCTGTAATCGTCTGCTCACATTATTCATTTGTGTCTCTGGTCACTTTTTAACAGCCTTGTTTGAGAGAAGAATAAGTTCTATAAAAATATAACTGGAAAACAAATGCAAAAACTACATTCTTCATTAAGATGAAAAGTCCCTCAGAAGCTCATAAGTGAGGAAACCAGATCATTGCGGTCATTAATCTTTTGCTGAATATGGCTGTTTATCAGTTCCTTTTTGCTCTCTTTTCCTCTGTGTGTGTGTGTTCAAATAAAAAAAAAATCAACAAGTCAACTTCCCTGCCCAACCACTGATAAACTGAGTTTCTTTGATGCAATTTATCTTTAAAGGAGTACACTCCTAGATCAACTTTACTTGCTTCCCTAGTGTCATTGCCTCTGGTCATTAGTTTAAATAATTCAAGATGGAAACATGCAAAGACTCTTCCTTTCTGGGGAGAAAAAGAGGGTGATGTCATTGTAGGAGTCTATCAACTTCTCACTTGTATAAGAAGATTTAGAAAATGAAAGTTTCTTACAGCTCATTTTTGCTGATGCCAATTAAATCACTTGTAGGTCTCTCTAAAAACAATCATAACCTTACTTATGTATTCATACTGGTGCTTTAGCCTTACATCGGGTGATTATTAATCACTCAATTTTCCTATTGTAAAACGGGGTTTGCAATTCATATTTAAATTAGCCCTGGTATTTGCTTTCTGCTTATCAGTGGGAGGTTGTATGCTAAGCTTCTGGACTACTAATGTAGAGTTCTGGAAAATGTATAAGCCCTGAAGATGACAGGCAACCTGTTAAAACCTAGAATTTTCATTTCAGAATGTCTAGATGTTGGTCCTGCTCATTTCCGTTGTAGGATATTGGGCTGGCTACATCATTATAAAACATACATCTTCCTTAAGAAGTAAACCTTTCCTGAGTTAAGAAAAGAAATCACATTTATAAGGTGTTATGGAGGGAAAGGGAAATTAAATCAGATGTGATGAATAATGTCTCCCTGAAATCCTGTTATAATTTATCTCACTCTGACTTATTAACCTCCCTAGACAGCCAATGAGTGAGAAGTTTTATGAGATAATTTTCTGAAGTGTCACAAAGGACCAAACATCTTTCCCTTTCAAAGACAATAACTGATGTATGTGTGGTCCTCAGTAACAACAGGACTTGGCAACAAATGTTCTTAAGAGCCATAGCCTTTTCTCCACTTCATAAAATGCAATTTTTTTAAATGAAAATATATTCTCAGAGATTCACAAAGTTTATACAAAGAAATTATGGCTTCAAATACAGTCCTGAGTACAGAGTAATAATTTAGTAAATATTAATTGATTGAATTTAACTGCACATGAATATCAAAGTGAGAATTTATACTGCATTAGGAATTGACCTGTTTACCCATCATTGTCAATATTGTAATTTTTTATTTGACATGCAGTTACCTTATAGGTCCTTGACTTAATGCTGGACAATACACCATAGCTGGCATGTACCCCATTCGTGGTCTGTCTTAGTGAACCCCTCTGTTGCCTCCAGTTACAACTCAAGTACCTTCTCTTAAATGAGTTCTTTCTTTAACGCCCCTATACTAATGCTCTTCCTCACTAACTACCTTATATTTAAGTACTTTGCGTTTACTCTCTTTATGTTTATTCTTTTTTACTTACATACATATGTATCATTTTTCCAATAGAATGCAAACTCCTCACTAAGCAGTATTATTGTATTACTGGTATGTATGGCCCCAATGCTTAACACAGTGCTTGACACAAAGCAAACCCTCAGTAGCTTGTTGACTGATTCATCAATAGTAATGGAAAGAGACAGTGTGCATAATCTATTATCTTATGAGTTCTTGGAAAGTAGGGAATCAGTCTTTGCCTTTCTTTGCATCACCTGTATTTAGCCTCATTACTGGGATGTGGAAGGTACTCAATGCAGGTTGATGACTTTATTTGTGTAGTGACCCCCAGCTAATCTCCAATCAGAGTAATCTAACCCAAAAAATGAGCCCCACTGCAGAACATGAGACTTGATTGAGGAGCTAATTTTTGTGTTGTTACTGGGGCAGGACCCATTTGATGGAAATTTATCTTGGCCCTTGAAAATTTGGGACACCTCCACTGACTCTTCAGAAAATCCCTTGAGAGCCTAGAATGCAAAGGTAAAATATTACCTATATTTAAGTAAGTGCTGCTATATTGGTCTAATCTTAACAAAACAAAATGACAAGTAGTCTAAACCAAATAAAAAGTAATAGGGTGGTATTTAATATCATAGGTCTTCTTAGGAAGACCTTGCCACTTCAATCTTTCCCTTTTTAGTGAACACAGGAGTGCCTCTTTTGCCTTTCCTTCCTAATGGGTAGAGGAACTATGCCTTCCTACTAGCTCTTTGTCATTGTTCCCTTCCTAGTCTAGATGGGCTTTTGTTGGCCTTCCATTCATCTCCTGCTCCTTTATGGGAGACCTTTCTAGCTCAAAGATAAATATCAGGAAGTAATTCATTTCTATCTTCTTTTCAAGAATACTTATATTGCCCATATCATTAGAACTACTGATAGAACAAAGAGATTTTAAGGACACTTGGAAGGATCAAGCTGCATTTATATATAGTAGAGTAGGATAAAAATATTTACTTCCTAATAAGATTTTAAATTATGTCTTGTCATTAAATGTAAAGTATATTTGTAGAACTAAGATAAATTGTGGTAAATTTTTGTAAATTAAAAAAAATCATACAAACATGATTGTATCAATTGATGCAGTTGAAGTGTCTGGTCCTTCTTATAGATAGTAGTCCTTTTTAATATTTTCTGATTTTGTATTTATAAAATTCTTTGAAAATCCATCTTACAAATGTCATTAAATTTGTCTCTCACAATTACCTGTTTCTTTTCTGGCACTAACCTATCAAGTATTCTGTTGTCAACTAATGAAAAAGATGAGTGTAATGATAACTGGCTTTTAGAAAAAACAAATCAACAAAATCAGGTAATCTTGTAACCAACATGAAGAGCTTAACAAGTGAAACTCATTCTGTGCAACTGTGTTAGAGTAAAGTTAATTCAGTATTTCCATAAATCAGATTAGTTAGAATAACTGCATATGTACTTGGAAATATCTGGATAGCTTAGAACATTATTTCCCCCATTTGGGGGATGTTTTTTGTCATGAGATATTGACATTATTCAGATACCCCAAAAGCCTCCCCACTTGAGAAGTAAATAAATAGTTATATTAAGCACAATATGCCAGATGCTGCAGCTAGGTGGCTCAGTGAGTAAAGCGCTGGCCCTGGAGTCAGGAAGACCCGTTTGGACCCAGTTCGGTTCTGGCCTGAGACACTTAACACCTACACAAAAATAATAGCCTGTGTAACCTTGGGCAAGTTACTTAATCCTAATTGCCCTCCAAAAGGTTAAAAAAAAAAAAGATAAGGTGAAAGGTAAGAGCCAGGTTCCTATCCTCAAAGAACTGATATACCAATGGGAGAAAAATGCAAATAACTATCTGCATACAATGAGATATGAGGTAATCTGGGAAGAAATGTGCTAGCAGTGGGGTGGAAGTCAGGAGACAAAACTTAAAAAGGTCTTTTGCAAAAGGTAGGTTTTGTACAATCTTGAAGGAAGCCAGAGAAGCCAGGAGGCAGAAATGAGGAAGAAGAACCTAGGGATGAGGGACAGCCAGTAAAAAGGAATGGAGTTGAGAATGAATCACTGTTCGTACATTTTTGTTTTGTTGCTCAGTCATTTCAGTGCTATCTGACTCTGTGAACCCATTTGGGGTTTTCTTGGCTAAGATATTGGAGTTGTTTGCCATTTTCTTCTCCAGCTCATTTTACAAATGAGGAAACTGAGGCAAATAGGGTTAAGTGATTTGCCCAATGTTACATGGCTAATAAGTGTCTGAGACCAGATCTAAAGTCTGGTCTTCCTGACGCCAGGCCTGGCACTCTATCCACTGTTCCATTTTTTACTTTTCTGAAATCAAACAAAAATACTACCCTTATTAATGCCCATTACTGGTATGCTCTTCCTCTTCTGAAGCTGTCATGTGCTTCTCACCTTCATGGTCTTTCTTATGCACTCCTCTTTTCTACCTGGCCCCAACACATTGTCCTTTTCATCTAAGGTTTGGCTCAAGGGCCAATCTTTTAGCATTCCCGTTCTATTTCACAGCAATCTTTTCATTCTTTTGAAGTCCAATAGCCCTTCTTGTTTTGACATTTATTTGACAATCACTGTGGGGGGACCACATTGGGCCCACCAATGTATGTTACTAATTCACTTTAAAAGGTCTCTGGGTGAAAACATCTGCTGCTTTTGTGTGTGTTTCAGAATCACAAACTAATTGTATATATCAGCTAACTATAGCTTCCCGGCAGGTATGACCAGTCATTCTCCTATAAGATACATTTGTGACTGGACCTGTTTCAGGGCAGTATGGTGTTTTGGCTTTGGCACTGAAAAGAAATGACAAACTCATAGACCACCTAGCAGTTAATAAAAAGAAATTTAGTCAATCATAGGATTAAAAGGATACTCAGCAAGGGTATATGAGTGCTTCAGTGGAAGCCAGCTTCCCTGCCTCAGTTTTTGTCAGGATGCTGTGTTGGCCAGACCATAAAGAAGTGCTCCTGAATCCTGCTGAGCCAGCTTTTTACGTCCAAGTTCCCAGGAAGCTGTGTCAATGATCTGAACCTTAGCCTACTGAACCCATTAAGTCTTAAGCGTGATTTTGATACCTTTTAAGGAAAACAATAAAAAACAGCTTAACCTTTGTGGTGGTAGTAATTGCTTTTACAACAGAAGTCAAGACAAATTTCAAGGAGGGGAAGATAGAAATACCTTCTCACTCACAAAGGCAAGAAACTATTCTTCCTCGAGATCTAGCATTGTTATTCTTGGTTCTTTCTCTTCTCTGCTGCTGGGGGTCATATTCTTCAGAGCTGTATTCTAGTTCAATAGAAAGTCAGTTTCAAATTTTAAAGGGATGTAGCTGATCTTTGAAAATTCAGTGGTTGCCTTCTAATCTAAACCTTTTTGATTCTATTCTCCATCCTTTCTGTTTTGTGATTGATTAGGTAGGTGAGAGGAAATCAACTGATCAGGGACTCCTCCCTCCCATATGATGCTATGTATGAAATGATTGTTCAAAAATGTGACTTTCTTGTGTGTGTCTGAAAAATCTTTCTTTTTAACCTCTGTATGGATATATTTTCACCAAAGTAAATGGGCCCACCACTTTAAGCAAACATCAGAACCCTTGGGCCAATCAGACTCATAGTTTGTGGCAGAGATAGGTATTGTAGCACTGGTATTTAGAGGTAGAAATCTGGTGTTCTAGTTCCACTTGAGTGATGAACAAACTGTGTATCCTTGGACTGGTAACATAACCCAAATTCTTTTCAGCTTTGTTAAAATTTCATTGAAGCTGTTACTCCTTCTGCTCCTGCAAATCATTCTCTGAATTATTTCCATATTTACCTATAAATACTCCATAAGGGATCTACCCAATACTCTGCATGCCATCCTTTTGATCCTTCACCTTTCATGAGTACAAAAATAATATTTTGATTGTCCGTTATTTAGCCCTAATTCTATTATGACTGGCAAATCTCTTCTCTACCTACATTTCCCTTTTATGGCAATATATTTACATTTACTGGAGTTGTTAACCAGCTACACCTAAAGACCAGTTATCTTATTTTCCTTTCTGTCTCTTACCTACAAGAATATCAGAAAGATTCAGCAAGATAGCAGTCTAAAAATTACCTTAAAAGATCATGGAAAATTCATTCATACATTAGAGATTCCAGGAAGAACCAGTGTAACCTTTGGTGACCTACCTTCCTTAGGTTAGTTCTTACATCATAGGACAAGATTGCTTTCAAATGAGAACTTTCTTAGGACATGAAGTATTATTTTCCTTTCCAAATCACAGGCTTTCAGAAAGAGTTTACAATTATAGTACATTATTATTATTATTTCAGACAGAGATCATTGTATTAAGGCAGCTAATGACAGTGGGTAGAGCAATAGGGTCCAGAGTTAGGAAACCAGAGTTTAAAACTGGTCTCAGAAAATTACTGACTGTGTGACCTTGAACAAGTCACTAAACCTGTGACTCAGTTTCCTCATCTGTAAAATGGAAATAATAGTATCTACTCCTCAGAATTGTTATGAAGATCAAATGAGACATTTATAAAGTGTTTTCCCAGTATCTGAAAAATAATAGGTTCTTAATAAATGCTTGTTCCCTTCTACTTCCTTTCAACAAAAATCAAGAACATAGTTTAAAAAAAGATAATTTTTGAAGTCAATGAGTAAATAAAACACTTGTCAAGCACCTTTTATGTGCGAGGCACTGTCCTGAGTGCTGGGGACATGAAGAAAGAAAAAAAATACATGTTCTCAAGGAACTTTTAGTGTAAAGGGTACAGAACATATATACAAACAAGATATATACAAGATAAAGTTGAAGATAATAAACAGGCAGTATTTGCATTAAGGGAGATCAGGAAAAGAGACTAGAAAGGTAGAATAGGGTCAGCCTATGCATGGCTGTGAATATCAATATAGTATTTTATGTTTGATCCTAGAGGTGATAGGGAGACACTTGAGGGTATTGTTTTTTTTTTTTTTTAAATAAAATGGTGGAACCTGCCTGTTAGGAAGAACAGTTTGATAGATGAGTAAAGGATGGACTGGGATGGGAAGTGTCTTGAGTCAGTAAGACAAACCAGAAGGCCTTAATATTTCAGACATGAGATAATGAGGCACAGTATAAAGGTAGTGGCAGTGTCCGAAAAACAAAGGGAGTATATATGAGAGATGTCACAAAGGTAAAAATGACAGGATTTGGCAACTGATTGGATATGGGGTGGGGAGGTGAAAGACAGTGAGGAGTTGAGAATGACACCTAAGTTATGAGTTTGGGTCACTGAGAGATTTGTGACTCTCTAATAGGAAAGATGGTTGTTGAGTTGTTTAAGTTGTATCCAACTCCTTGTGACACCATCTGGGATTTTCTTGGCAATGACATGGAATGATACTACAGTGGTTTGCCATTTCCTTCTTTAGGTCATATTACTGATGAGGAAACTGAGACAAACAAGGTTAAGGGACTTACTCAGCATCACACATAGTTTCTGGTAAGTTTCTGAGGCTCGTTTTGAACTCAGGAAGATGAGTCTTTTTGATCAAGCGCACTGTGCCACCTGGTTGCCCAATAGGAAAGATTAAGTAAAAAAAAAAAATCACTTTCATTTTGTAATGTCCATGTGCATAGAAATGATCAGTTATTACTTTTAATTATGTTCATAATGGTGATAAAAATAAAATATTTTGAAACAAATACATATGGCGGATGTTATATAGATTGCTGTGTTACAATATAATTGATTTGGTTTTTGTTACCCTGTGTATTTTAGCCCTTTAAAAATGTTACTCTGAGGAGTTCATAGTCTTTACCAGACTGCCAAAAAGGTGCACGACAAGAAAAAATAAGTTAAGAACCTCTACCTCAAAGTTATTTTTTTTAATTTATGTAAGGAGTTGAAGTAATACTTTATTAGTTCAGAACTGTAAGAAGTAGAATAAGGAAGATTTTGTTCAGATGGAAATGGTTTTCTCTTTTAATCAACCTCGTTTTGCTAATTCCAAAGCTACTTTCCCCCTTGTCTTGTAATTAATTTGTCTTTTTCCTTTCTCTGCCATATGAGGCATGAGTCGATTTCATTTGTTACTATTTATACCTAATTTGATTCCATTAGTTGGCCGTAACACAAGGTTCTCATCATGGCTTCCATGTTATTCGGCACCGATTTGACGCATCATGCCACTCAGAGAGATCATTCACAGTCTTTTTAGGTCTCATGCATATGAAAAATCATGCTGGATGACAGTTTCTCCCAATTTAGGGCACCATTCTCTTCCATCTCTGCCTGTATTATTGATAACCCTCATTGGGTAGAAGGGAATTGGCTGCAGCCCAATCTGGAAGAAAATGAAACAGTCCTGATGATTAACTCTAAATGTAACCTTGCTCCTCTATGGATGTTAATCTTGCTTTCTACTGGACATGGACAAACATTAAATGTTATGTGTTTAAATCTGGATCTGACCCATACCAGCCTGAAAACAAAAACAAAAAAATTTTACTTAGTCTTCCCAATTCAAATCCTTCTATTGTGCATAGTACAATTTTATGTCGATTGCAAAAGTGATATTTACGGTGATTCTAGCACATAAACACGGGTTTTGAAAACTGATGTGACTAGGTTATTTGAAGGGCGCATTTTTCAGCTATGGCTCAGAATAGACAAAAACCCTAAAATGAGTTTTGTTCTTCCTATTATACTTACCTTGGTTTAGATTTTAGGGACAGGACCATATTCTCTTGATAATGTGCTATTATCCTGATTGTGATGGTGGCAAAATAACCTTTCACAAGAATACAGCAACTCAAAAATTTGCCAAATATTGTGATATGCTTTATGCAAAGCACTTTCTGGGACAATGTCTCAGGCAAATAAATGTTCTTCCCATAGTCAGCTTACAAGCAATCATTTTACAAGCTTTTACAAAGCTCCTAGTATGTGCCAGGCCCCTGGCTATGCAGTACAAAAGTGAAATAGCCTCTGTCTTCAAAAAGTTTATATAGTCCAGCTGATGAAATTATGTTGACAGATATATGGAACATATTCAAAATGATAAAATGACCGAAGGATGGAGTACTAACAACAGGAAATTCCTCTTGGAATAACCAAGAGAAAACTGCCACAATAACATCAATGTTTTAAAGAAAAACAACTTTAAACTACTTAAGAACTTTAGCTATTCAGTGACCAGCAGTGCATCCAGAGCACCAACGATGAAACATCTTCCTTATTTCCTAACAGAGAGGTAATGGACTAAGGGTACAAAATGAGTAAGCATTTTTGAACATGGTCAATGAGAGAATTTTTGTTTGACTGCATATTTGTTACAAAAGTTTTCTTTTTCTTTTTTCTCCTAGTTCTCACCTTTCTTCTTTCTCTCTCTCTCTTTTTTGATTTTTGAGGTTAAGAAGGTAGGAGGGGTAAAGAGTAATAGCAATAGTTTTAATAAAAAAAAGAGAAAGGAAAAGAAAAAAGATAATCATTGAAGTATTTCTTTGATGCACAGAAGGAAACAGAATACCAAAACGATTTTGTAGGTTATGTGTTTAATTCATTATCCACTTAAAAAGAATTGCTAGCTGTATAACAGATTTCTACTTCCAAGCCTTTTTTATTATACTATTTGGCATATATGAACTTGTCCATTCTATTAGGTATTTGATTAAGTTCAGAATAAATAAATATGTATATACATATATATGCATGTGTGTGTGTGTACATATAAAATTTGTGTATAAAAGGAAGGCACCATGAAGGAGACAACAGCTGAATTGACCCTTTGAACTGAAATAGTAATTCCAAGAGGAAAGTAAGAAAGGAAAGTATTTAAGGCAAAGAAGGAAGCCTGTACAAAATCTTGGAAGTTAGAGAAAGATCCCTATTTATCGGGAATAGTAAATTAGTCAGTTTGGCTAGAGCATAGAATACAGCTTAGCACAACACTTAGCACATAGCAGACCTTTAATAAATTCTCGATGATTGACAACCTGAGGGACAAATGCTACATATTTACAAATCTCCATAGAAAAAAACAAAACATGGCAAATGCATAAGAGAAGTATAAACTAAGTGCTATATAAGTTATGAAAAAAAGATCATTTCTGAAAACAAATCATTTGATGTGTAGGATCTGACAATGTAACTTTATCTGAAGTAAAATGAAGATAAAATTTGGAAAGACCCAGTTCTCATTTCTTAAAGTATTCATTTTCTGGAGTAAGCTGACTGACTGTAACAGCAAGCATTCTAGCACATCCAGAATGGCCTGCCAGCACAGGTTCTTTGATTTGCTTTTCTAAAGGAAAGACAGCTTTAAAGGGGTCAACAATCTTACTTTGATTGCATATAAGTTAAAAGTTCATATCCAAGAAAGAATTCAATAGACAGGGCTCCAACAGTCCAAACAGCATAACAGGACCACCTACATACACCACCAGACTGAGTAGTAGTGGGAGTTAGTGGGGAGCTCTTAACAAACAGCTACTCAGAGTCCCATCCAGGGAATCAAAAGGTCCTTCCCATGAGTGAACCCCGAAGCAAAATGCCAGTCTCCAAGAATATTCCAAAGACTAGGCCCCTGATTGACTCAGAACCAGAAGGCACAGAACCTACGTTCTGTACAGCTGTGAATTATCAGGGTTCAAAGGTGATTAATCTGTCAGATGTTTACAATTTAGCTTGAACCTGGAAAACTGAACTCCAAAAAGAAAGCAACAAAAATACCACCTTGCTTGTGCTTACACTGACCCAATGGAGAAGAATCTAAACAGTTGGCCAAGGCTTCTTAGTCTGTGCATGGTTCCTTACATATCTATTTACAAGTAGGAAAATTCAGAACATCCATGTTCAGAGTTGTATCCCTTTCTCATGTCTCCTCCCTTTCTGATATGTGTTCATACCATCATGGGGGTCTTGTCCTGGTACCCCCTTTAGCAACATTTTCCAGGGAAGTTTAAATGCCCTGTAACTCAAGGAATATGCCTATGATCCTCTCCCCCAAAATACCTTTGACAATCATCTAATTATGTGATTCAGTAAAACTATATAATATCTATTTTCTGTTAATTTTCTTTAACTTCTTAAAGCAACTACTCTAGTCCTCTAATAATTACCTGTTGGCCCATACCAAAGATGGAAGTCACTCTAATATAATAATAATAACAACAGTAACAATAACAACAACATTCATGTAGCACTTTAAGGCTTGCAAAACACTTTGTAAATACTGTCTCATTTTATCCTCAGAAAAATCCTGGTAGCTAGATGCTATTATTATCTCTGTTTTACAGGTCAGATGACTGATTGAGATAGTTGGTGAGTGATTTGCCCTAGGATCCTTCAGGAAATAAGGGAAGTAAGGATAGCGAGAGTGTCAAATCAGAAATTCATGCCATGAACGGTATCAGAGCCTTTGGCTTGTTTTGTTTTATTTGGCTATGAGGCAACTTATGAGCTCAGGGTCATCTGTGCAACGGTTGAGTTTCCTGAAGTTCCTCAGAGGCCAAAGTCATGAGTTAGGCTCCTTTCTCTCTGAAAATATAACAAGATCTAAGTCAAACTCCCCACTTCTCCTCTCAGTTTTCTTTAATCCCTTCTTTCCCTGGTTAACCTATTATAACTGTCAAAAAATCCTAAAGCTTAAATATAAAAGCAAAGGTAACATATCATAAGTGCCTTGCTTCTCCTCCATTCCCTGTCCTCATCTATCTGCTTGTGAAGTGAGAAAGTATCAGCACACCCCAGATTTAAGATCTTTCCTGTTCCCCTGCATGATTCTCTACAGACATGGAGATGTTCAGCATCCTTGTCTCTAGCATTCAGGCAGGCTGTAAAGAATGTTCTTTAATAAACACTGTTCTGATACACAAGTTCCATGTTTTCTCTGCCTCTCTCTGGCTTTTTCTCTCTGTCTCTGTCCATCTCATTCTCTCTTTACCTCCTCCTCTCCCACTGTTATTACTTGTAGATGATGTTTGACCGGAGAATCACTCACTTGGAGATCACTTGCACAAAAATAGGAGTGGCATCCTCTGTCCACATGTGGAGGTCTATCAAATAGCTGCTACATAGAAATTAACATCGATAGGAGCCCAGTTATCTTCTTTTCCTCTCTTCCTTTCCCTTCTCTTCCAGGAGAAACAAGACAAAACAAATGAACAACCCCCCCCCCCAAAAAAAAAAGAGACCAACAGAAGTATCACTAACATAGCTGTATCTATATTATTCTGAGATAACTGGTAAGTTCTATAAAATAATGAGAGTCACAAGCCTGAACTAGAAATCAAATTGGGTGCCAAGAAATAGAAGAATTTTCTGGTTCTTTTATAAATGATTTTAATTTCAACTCAATTCTTACGAGTTTGTGAAAAAAAAAAAAAAAAACTTCCCCTTTCCTTCCAAATTTCCTCCTGCCTGCTATTGTCCCCTTTCTTTGGTTGGAGAACTGAAATACAAGGGGAAAAAATTAAACATGATCTCTTGAAATTTTTTGAAAAAATAAATTTCTTCCAGCCATGTAGATTTATCAACTAAAATAAAATACATAAAGCATTTTTTGCAAACCTTAAATTCTTAAAGTATCATATAAATCTCACATATTGTTTCTATTTAAAAATATCTTTTTGAAAATATATTTAACATTAATACTTGTTATTATTTATACATATAGTAATGTACATATGTATATTCATAACTTAAATATCTTGACTTTCTTATTCTTCAATAGAAAAAATTTTTTTTTACAAAATCTATATGTTTAATAGAAAATTGGGAGGGGAGGATCAAGACAACTTTTAAATTTACTTTGTGGTTTTGGATCTAGTGAGTAATTCATTTCCTTGCTTATTTATTTGAAAAACTTTAGATTTCCAAAATCAGACTTTTAAAAAGGCTTTAATGATCATTTGGAAAAACCTGTCAAAAGTAGATTATTCAAAATGAAATTCCTTTTTCTAAAATTTGTTTTTTCTGAGCACATTTAAGTGTCCTTAGAGAGGAAAAAAATCATTCACAGATGTGCACTTAATGTCATGATCATGACACTGTGTTGCTTTGCCTATTTTCTTATTAAATAGAAAATGTTATAAAATGGCTTCTATTTAATGTTTGCTGTTTTTAAAAATTAAAACAGCTTAAAATTAGACCTGTCCCCATCGAGCATTACAAGTAAAATATATTAAATGACTTTTATTTTCTAAACTTATGTACCAATCACTTCAGTTACAATTAGGTTGTATTACTTCAATTCTTAACCTCTTAGGTATTTGTTGTCATTAGTAATTAACCTCCTACATCTACCACTTACCACTTGTTATATTGGGTAATTATATCACTTTCAATACTCTGATCTCCAGTTTCCTCATCTTTAAAAGGAGAGGGTTGATTTTTGTGACCTCTGAGGTCCTTTCCAAATCTAAATTTATTATCGTATCTTGTGATCAGGAACTCAGGGATATTATATTTAGTAAGAAAGGACATGTTAAATTCAACAGAAGTCAAATACAGATTTTTAAATATAATTTTCACCCCATATTTAAAAGTTGCAATTTAATTTTTTTTTCTAACAAGCTGATTTTTTAAAAACTGTATCTGAAAAACCTGGGAAATAGTCATCAATCCATCCTTTTTTTAAGCATCTATGATAATACAATTTTCCCATTGTGAAGGCAAAGCAGCTATTATTTTGACTTAAGTAAAAGAAAAAGTTTGAACTTTAAAACTTATGACTAGGAGAGGAATCTTTGGGAAGGAATATTTGCTTTGCTAAATTGGTTTTAAATTAACTTTTCTATTGACAACAGAAAATGCTGCATAGAGCATGTACAGTGGGAAAGCATGGTTAGACTGCATGCTTAATTACTTGGTTGTACTGGAGCTTTACATTGCTGCTACTTGAACAAATAAGGAGCTATTGGATTTTCTGAAATAAGAATGTGAATACTATCATTTACTTAGAGAACTTTTTCTTGCCCTTCCATGAGATTTGGAAAATTCTTCCAGCTGTGCTTTGACTACCTTCTTAAAGAAGAATGGGTGTAGGAGAGGACTTTTCATTAAATCTCATAGAGAAATGAATGACAAGCCCAAGGGAGGACCTTGAACACCATTGGTGCTTTTAAAAAATACTTCTTTAATTGACTCTAAAAGGAACTCAGAGGTGATTCATTTTAGAGATGGAAATCCTTTTAATAAACTATTTAATGACTTTCACATAACGATTAATCCCTATATTTAAACATTAGCCAGTTATATTTATTCAGCACTTTGGATCATAGGATCACATACTTAGAAGTGGGTCTGTGTCAATGCTATAACTTAACAGATGAGGAAATTGAGAACCAGAGTACCAGTTATTCTAAGTCACACAAAAAAGCAAGTGGTAGATATCCTGGGATTTGAACACTTGATTTGGAACTTTGCTGAGTTCCAACAAAAAAGTGAATATAGTATATACCCACTTCTTCATCTTTGGATGCTCAAAAAAGGAGACTGTTCTGTATAAAAGAAACTAATAATGTCAATATTTATGCTTTTTAAAAACTATAATAGAAGTTATCTTTCTTCTTTGCATTAGAGTAAGCATGAAAGCAGGAAAAGAACAAATCTCTTACTTTCACCCTTCCTTTCCCATAGGAAGATGCTGGCAGAAGTCATTTGACCCCCTCTGGTTGTCAGATTTGTTTTAAAAATTTATAAAAGGTATACTAAGTCATGCTTGAAACAAATGTAATCAATTTTCTTGACATAAAAAAGTCATAATCAATCAATTTGACAGCAAAATGATAGGTTCTTTATTTAGAATACTTAGCTCTTCTGAGAACTTGAGGAATTACAATTAAATGACTAAAATTTAAATAATGCACCTAAAACTAAGTCTAGTGTAACTTGTTTGATAAAAAATATACCATTAATATATTTTACGTGTTTTAGATATTTAAAGCATGTTCACATCTATATCATTGAATTGGATTCCCATGCTAGCCTGAACAAGTTTCCCAGCAGCAGCACCAGGTCAAAAATTAACTTCTCTCCAAGTGTCTTTTGAATCATCCTTCATTTGAACATCAATGAATATATTAAAGCAGAATTGCTCATTTTTATGATTTCTTGATGAATCCTCATGGTTTACTTAAAAAAAAAGATTATTAACACATAAAAATAAATACATTTTGCTTCCATCTGAGTATTCTGTTGCCCATGAGTTAAAGGACAAAGTTATATATATATATATATTTGAATATTTGATTTTAAAACTTTCAATTCCAGATTCATTCCCTTCCCCCCCTGCCACCCACCCCCACTGGGAAGACAAGCAGTTCAGTATAGGTTGTACATGTGCGGCTAATGCAAAACAATAACGTAGTAGATATATTGTAAAAGACTGACTATATTTCCCTCCCTCCTATCCCACCTACCACTTGTTCTATTCTCTACTTTGATCCTGTCCCTTTTCAAAAGTGGGTGCTTCCAACTTCCCTCCCCCCCAGCCTGCCCTCCCTTCCATCATCCCCCCTTCCATCACCCCCTATTCTCCTGGAGGGTGAGATCCCCTATTTAGTGTGTATTTCACTCTCTCCTCAAGCCAGATTCAATGGGAATAAGGTTGACTCATTCCCTTTTGCCTTCCTATTCTTCCCCTCCATTGTAACCATTTTCCCTTGCCTCTTCTGTATGAGATAGTTTGCCCCAATCTGTCTCTCCCCATCTCCTCTCATTATACTCCTCTCACCTCTTAATTTCACCTTTCAAGTATCATCCCTTCCTGTTAAATTGGTCCTGTGCCCTCTATCTATGTATACCTGTAAACATATATACACACATTCACATATGTATTCATATGCCCATATACTCTCATATATAGACACATACACACACACACACACACACACACACACACATATATATATATATATATAT
>NW_027185698.1:4955788-5028943 GCF_028583685.1 Petaurus breviceps papuanus
ACCCCAGGACCTCCACCCTAGACTGCAATCCAGATCCAAGCAGGTTAAAGCAAGAGTGATTACCACTCAGACTCGTGCTTGGTCCCCCTACACTCTGCAGGCCAGGATCTGAAGCCACCACATGGCGCTGGCAGGCTGTGCTGGCGTCTCAGTGGTTTCTTGCCCCGGGGGTAGAAGCCATGCACTCCCACTTACTGGGTCCCAAAGTGCAGACTGCACTGGCCTCTCACCTTGTCCTTCACATCTATGTATTGATAAATCTGGAAAGGGCCACAGCTGCTGCTGATCTGGAGTCCCTCTGGCAGGCGGCTGGTCAGGCCCACCCTGGGGCGAAAGCCTCTGCGTGGGGCTGGGCTCAGCTCCCAGAGCGCTGTGCTGGCCGATTCCTGCCGGCCTGCCGACTGTCCTCAGCTGGAGGTTAGCTTCTCTGTGTCATTTTGTGGGTTCTGCAGCTCCAAAGTTTGTTTAGAGTCCCCTTTTTACATGGGTAGGGGAAGGTGGAAGCCGGAGCTGCGGGAAGGTCATGCTTCTACTCCGCCATCTTGGCTCCACCCCCCACTTGAAGGACAAAGTTTATAAAAGCATCAGTGTCCAAATAGTTCTTGACTTTTGAAAAAATATTATAGCTAAGAGTAAGCATAAATAAAAGTGCTTCTTATTAAAAATAATAGGTGAGGGGCAGAGCCAAAATGGCAGAGTAGAAACAGGATTTTGCCATGGCTTCAGCTTCTACCTTCTCCAATACATGTAAAAAATGACTTTAAACAAATTTCAGAACTACAAAACCTACAAAATGATAGAGAGAAACAAATATCCCATTGAAGGCATCCAGCAGGCTGGCAGGAAGGGGCTATCACACCAAACTGGGAGCTGAGTCCAGCCTAGCACAAGTCATGTGGTTTTGGCCCTGTGGCAGACCTGACCAGCAGCAGCCAGAACAGATTTCAGGAGAGCATAGCACCAATAGCTGTGGTGGTTTCCAGACTTCTCAACCCATAAACGCCAATGACAAAGTAAAAAGTCAGTGTGGAACTCTGTTGGAACATGTGTGGATGGAATGGAGAATTCTGGCCCCTGTCCCTGGGGCTAGAAGCAGCAGTGGTCCAGCAGCTGTGCCATGTGGTTGCCTCAGGAGCTCCTGGCCTGCATGCACATTTTAGGAGGACCAATTGACCATTAAGAGGGCAACCGCTCTTACTTTAATCTTCTTGGATATGGATCACTGTCTTAGGTGCAGGTCCTGGGGTGTGTGGCCAAGTGCCAGAGCCTGTGGGGGCTGCAGAGAGGGTGCCCTCCTAATAGCTCTGGCCGCTGCGAATAATTTGGGACCAAGCTCTCTCCATTCTGAAAGCAGAGTTCTATAGTGGCAAACAGTTAAAAGTCAAGTAATTGACTGGCAACATGAACAAGCAAAGGAAATGCAAACCTACCAAAGATTCCATTTTGGGGGACACAAAGGATTAAAGCATGGAATGGGAGGAAGACAATGAAGTCAGAACTCCTGCATCAAAAGCTACCAAGAAAAATATGAGCTGGTTAAAGGCCATGGAAGAACTCAAAAAGGATTTTGAAAACCAAGTAAGAGAAGTGTAGGAAAAATTGGGAAGAGAAATGAGAATGATACAAGAAAATCAGGAAAAGCAAGTCAACAGCCTGACTGAAGAAAATAACACCTTAAAAATAGACAAACTCAAATGGCAAAAGGGGCCCAAAAAGCCAATGAGGAGCAGAATGCCTTAAAAAGCCGAATTTGCCAGATGGAAAAGGAATTTCAAAAAGGCACTGAACATAATAATTCCTTCAAAATTAGATTGGAGCAAATGGAAGCTAATGATGTTATGAGAAATCAAGATACTATAAAACAGATCCAAACAAATGAAAGAATAGAAGGCAATGTGAAATGTCTCATTGGAAAAACCACTGACCTGGAAAATAGATCCAGGAGAGAGAATTTAAAAATTATTGGACTACCTGAAAGCCATGATCAAAGAAAGAGCCTAGATACCATCTTCAAGAAATTATCAAGCAAAATTGCCCTGATGATATTCTAGAACCAGAGTACAAAATAGAAATTGAAAGAATTCACTGATCGCCTTTTGAAAAAGATCCCAAAAAGAAAACTTCTAGGAATATTATAGCCAAATTCCAGAGTTTCCAGGTCAAGGAGAAAATACTGCAAGCAGTCAGGAAGAAACAATTTGAGTATTGTGGAAATGCAAGCAGGGTAACATAAGACCTAGCAGCTTCTACACTAAGGGATCAAAGGGCTTAGAATTATGATATTGTGGAGGTCAAAGGAGTTAGAATTAAAACTAAGAATCCACTAAATTCAGGAGAGTGAAGCACCAATAGCTGTGGTGGTTTGCAGACTTCTCAACCCATAAACACCAAAGACAAATTAAAATGTCAGTGTGGAACTCTGTTAGAACAGGGGTGGATGGAAGAGCACAGTCTGACTGTCCTCTTAATAATTAAAACCGGAATACCCAGCAAAACTGAGTACAATGTTTCAGGGGAAAATATGGTCATTCAATGAAATAGAGGATTTTAAAGCATTCTTGATGAAAAAAAAAACAGAGCTAAACAGAAAATTTGACTTTCAAATACAAGAAGCAAGGGAAGCATGAGAAGGTAAACAGGAAAAAGAAACCGTAAGGAACTTATTAAAGTTGAACTATTTTCAGTCTTATATGAAAAAAATGATCATTGTAACTCATAAGACTTGTTTGGTATGAGGATAATTGAAGGGAATATATATATATATGTATGCATAAATATATATGTATGTAAAGGAGGGTATAGGTGTGCATGTGTATGTACATGTATACATAGGCAGAGGGCACAAGACAAATTGAATGTGAAGGGATGGTATCTAAAAAATAAAATTAAGAGGTGAGAGAGGAATTTATTGGGAGAAGGAGAAAGGGAGAGATAGATTAAAGTAAATTATCTCAAATAAAAGAGGCAAGAGAAAACTGTTACATTAGAGGGGAAGAGCAGGAAGGTAAAAGGGAATGAGCCAAACTTACTTTCATTGAATTTGGCTTAAAGAGGGAATAACATACACACTCAATGGGGTATCTTACCTTACAGGAAAATAGGGGGGAAGGCATACAAGGGGGGATGATAGAAGGGAGGGCAGATTGGGGGAGAGGGTTGTTAGAAGCAAACACTTTTGAAAAGGGACAGGGTCAAAGGAGAAAATAGAATAAGTGAGGGGCAGGATAGGATGGAGGGAAATATAGTTAGTCTTTCACAATATACCTGCTATGGAAATGTTTTGTGTAACTACACATGAACAATCTATATTAAATTGCTTATCTTCCTAGTGGGGGTGGGTGAGGAGGGAAGAAGGGAAAAAATCTGGAACTCAAAGTTTTAAAAACAAATCTGTATAAAAAATATTATTGTTGTTGTTGTTTTTTTACATGCAACTGGGAAATAAGATATATAGGCACTGGGATATAGAAATCCATCTTGCCCTACTAGAAAGTTGGGGGGGAGGGATGGGGAAGGATCTAAGAGTGAACAGATTGGGGAAAGGTGTATTCAGTAGGCTAATTATTTTGGAGTGGGGGATAGGGGGAAAACAAAAAGAAAAATTTTTAACTCAAAGTCTTTTGGAAATGAATGTTGAAAACTAAAAATAAATAAGTAGATTGGAAAAAAATGACTAAAAAATAAAGAAAAATAATAGGTGAAATCTATTCTTTTGTTTTTGGATTAAAGAACTAACAGTAAAAACTTAGGAATTGTGAAAATATCCTTTTGATTGAACATAAATCATATGAGGGAATAATATGAGAACAAGTAAGAAAGGGAAATTGGTAGGCACATCTGTAGAGTTTTGAATGATCACTTCCGGGACAAAAATAGAATAACTCTAATATCTCTTCATGTAGAAGCCTTTCAAGTATTTGAAAAGAGTTATGGAATCCCCCTAAGACTTCTCATCTTCATGCTAAAAATCTATAGCTCCTTCACCTCATCCTCAGGTTGATATGATCTCAAAGCACTTGCCCTTTTCTGTTGTTAGATTTTGGATGCTTTCTGAAGTGAACAGTATAATGCCACACTGGTTGATCATAATAACATGTAATTTACATTTATAAAGATAAAAAGTTATTGAAATAGTTCATGTAAAAATAATGACAGCTGGCGCTACATTTGTGGTGATGCTCATGGAGAGGCAGGGATACTTGAGTGTTATTTCAGAGATAAAATTGACTAGATGGGCTAAGGGAGAGGAGAGAAATATTTGAGGTTTCTAGTTTGGGTGCTTAGGAGAAACACAAAGCCAATAATAGAAACAAGGAAGTCAAGAGGTGGATCAAGTTGGAAGGGAAAGATAGAAAATCTAGTTTTGTTCATGTTCATCTTGAGTTATTATTATATCCTACTCCATTATGCTCCTTTAGACATCTTTTGAAATTCATTTTGTCCAGTCTGAGATTTTGAGTCTGTGTTATCACTGGGATATCAGGATGAGATTATCCTGAAGAGAGTTAACAAAATGTTGCAGCTCAGGCTTAAGAATATAGATGTGAGGTTCATTCACATATATGCAAGAGCTGAAGCCACGGGAATGGATGAAATCATTTTAGAGAGATAGAATAAAGAAAGAGAAGAAGAGGGTCAAAACCTTGGACAATTTTTTTACTTTAAAGGACCAGTAGAATAAAATAAAGATCAGTAATAATGATAATGACAACAACAACAAAAACATCATTGATAGTTATCCACAATGTAGGAAATGATCAATGATGGGAAATAATGTGATAATAAAAAGGATAAAATATTTTGAAAAGCCATTGACTTTGTTGAACAAGATATCACTGGTGACTTTTGACAAAGAAGTTTCAATAGAGTAGTTGATATGAGACCAAGATTGTAAAGCAATATGATATAAATTGATGATGCCAAGGTAGAGATGATATTTCAAGATTGCTTCCAAGGAATTTGACAGTGACTAGGAAGGAAAAGTATAAGACAGTAGTTCTAAGGTCAAGATTAAGGTAAGTCGTTTGTTTTTTATTTCCAAATAGGGGAGATTTTTAGACAAAGAAATGACTCAGTGGAGAAGAAAGATTAAATAAATAGAGCGAAAGGGCATGATTAGTGCAGTGAGGTCACAGAAAAGGTAGATGAGAATGGGATCAAGGTATGTGGGGCTAGCATTGGAAAAGAGGAGAGGGTTAACTCATGGAATGGAGAATGCATCAAGATAGAGAGAAGTTTTAGAGTGAAGTTAGGGGAATTTAAGAAATATTTAAGTTAAACTTTTCTTAGTGAAATGGAAAGTAAGGTCATCTGCTGACAGTGGAATATTTGAGGTAAAACTGGGAATGTTGAGAAGCATGTACAAGATTTTGAACATGGAATCTCCTAGTGATATAAATGACAGGGTTCATGAACACCAGTAAAGGTCAAACTGAGGTTATATATCATTTATTCATATTAAGTTAAATTACATATTTTCATGCTTTTCCATAAATATCATTTAGCCTCAAGATGAAAATGATAAGAGTTAATTGGGATTTTTGTTCATGTTCAATCAATCAATAAACATTTATTAAGTACTACTATGTTCCAAGCACTGTGCTAAAGGCTTGCGATACACAAAGGGAGAAAAGATAGTTTTAGTCCTCAAGGAGCTTCTAATCTAATAAATCTGCTGAGGTGGTATATGGTTTTGGCAGAATTTGGAGTTTGCAAGTCATTAATGATACAAGTTCAATTAGAGAAAAATATCCTAGGATGTTAAGACCACTGTTGAAATGGCTGATTACAGTGATTTACTTCTTCAGGTAGGGAGGCAAAGAAAGACAGAAGAAGAATGATCAGTTATAAAAATGTAGATATTTCCTCAAGTAGACCATCTGCTCTAAATTTTCTTATATGTTTTATTAGTCCCCCTTGCCCTCAGCAATTAGACCGTGAACACTTTAAGAGTGGGACCTGTCTCACTTTTCTATTTCCATCCCCAACACTTGGCAAAGTGCTTAACATGCAGTATAAGCTTAATAAATGAATATTAATTCATTGTAAACTCCAAGAGGATCATGTCTATTTTATGCTTCTTCCCTATTCCCCACAGCACCCAACACAGTGCCAAGCACACAGTAGATAACCAGTAAATACTTGACTGATCGATGCTTATGATGGCTTTTTTTTTAAGTGGTCCCCTACTTCATTCCTTATCTACTTCTAGCTTCACTGTATATTACCACATCAAACTCTTATAATCTATGCATAAATGTAGTCTCAGGAGGTGTCAAGGAGCTACAATTATCACTATTATGATATTAGGGTATTTTGGTTTTTTTGCTCCATGCCAAATTCTATATAAAACATTTTCAAGTTCGAACAATGTGATTAAAGATGGATAAAGAAATAATAATTCTATTTCCTCAGTGTTTAGGCAACTTTTATGACTAATAAGATATAGCTGTCATAATACAAGAGTGAAATCCCAATTGGGTGTAATATATTTTTCTTTGTGCAGTGATACGTATACCATATCTAATAAAGGAATTTAATATTCTTTCAAGAGCTGATAAGAATTATTGACAGGTAATGGATTCAGTTATCTACTTTTTGTAACTTTGGGTACTTTTTATTAAATCTGTGGAAGCTGATATTGTTTTTCTGATAACCTATTTTGTTAACATTTGTTAGAAAGTTTAATTTCCTAATACTTTTTTAGAACATTAGGAAGAGCCATCTTAGCAAGCTTCAATCTTCTTTCTCCCTTTTGTCTGCCACACATCACATTGTCTCACTTAAATTACCTACCCTTTTTCCTTCCCTTACTCCCTCCCTCCCCCTTTAGGTGAGAATTCATTTATCTAGAAGGAGAAAAAAAATTTCTAATTAAGAGGGCTAGTCTTGTCAAACATTTATTATTACACCAAATGAGAAATTACTTCCTTCTGAAGAGATTCACATAACTTAAGGGGGAAAAAAATGTAGATCTCTTCCAGGAGGAGCTTGCTTTATAAACTTTCAATCCCTTCAATTGCTTTTTGTAGAGCCAGCTCATAAATGATTCATACATTGCCCAGAGGTATAGTTAAGGAGGGCAAACCGATGTCAAGAATGCATGTTTGTGTAAAGCTCTATTAATAATGAATTAGCTCTCTTATAGGGCACAGGATATAGTGTCTCCTTCTAATGAATGGTAAGCATTAAACTTGGTTATTTTTTTTATAAAGAAAATGTTTCTTATAAAGCTAATATCCATCCCCTGATTTCTTTCTCATGATCTTTTCCAAAGTATAACAAAAGGATTAATGCTAACAAAATCAAAGTGAGTGTCATGTTTGAAAAAATTAAATGAGGACTTGTTTTAATTGGTACTTTAATAAACCATAATATATTTTATATCAGTGGAGTTTGTGATATACATTATTTTTTCTCCCAATATAATTCAAAAGACAGTTATTAAATGCCCATTACAGCAAAACCCTGACTCATTAGTGACTACTATCATTTGAAAGCAGTAGAATTGAAAGTAGAGTTCATAGTTAAGTTGTGGGTTTGTTTGGTTGTTTTAAAACCTTGGTTTTAAGTGTATATTCCTTTATTAATGCATTCCCCCACATCTGAAATTCCCTCCTTCCTCACCTTCATATCATAAAATCCCCAGGTTTCTTCAAAGGACAAGTCAGGTACCAGTACTTAGATGAGATCTTTTCTCTTTCCTGCTCCACTCTTGAAATTACTTGATAATATTATGGATCTTTATTTACTTAAGATAGTATAGAATACTAATAGAATTTAAGCTCTTTTGGGGGTAAGGATTATTTTATTTTTATCTTTGTATTCCCATGTCATGGTAATGGGATTTGAAGATCTTCTATGCCCCTTGAATTTGGTGCCATAGCAGAAAGGAGTGGGGCAGGAAGAAGCCGGAGCTGAGTAGGAGCTGGGCTGGAGCCAGCATGGTGACAGGAAGCAGCAGCTGCAGCAGTGTGAACTCCTCTTTTTTGAGCTAGCCAGAATTTTTGCTAAGGACTCCTGCTGAGGACTGCCAAGGATTGGAACTGCAGGGGGCCGGAGCTTCTGGGAGCAAGCTGCATGAAGGCCTAGTGGTTATTGTGAGTGAGGAGAAGAGGATCTTTGCCTGGGGTAGCCTGTTATGTTTTGAAGGCTTGAGAATGTGGGTGTTTATTGCATTAACTATGTGTGCCAACTTTATGGCTGCTGTGATGGTTTTGACTTTCTGGTTCCGGGACTCAGTTTTTGGTATTTGAATAAGTGTTTTAGCTATGTCCCCCATGTAGAGAGCCTGTTACATTTTGTGATTAATAATCATATCAGCATATTTATAGTCACCATAGGCATTCTGCATTGTTGATACATCCCAGGACCAAGCATTGTGGCTTACACATCACAAAATAATAAATATCATTGAATTAAATTTTGTAATTGAATTGATGCATTTAGTCAACAATTTTTAAGGACCTACTATGTAAAAAAATGCTATGGGGGAAATTCATGAGGGAATGTTCATGTTCCTTTCTACATCCCCCTTTCTAATCAAATAAATATTTAGTTTGACTTTTTTTTAGAGAATTAGAGATCACTTTTGAGACATGCTTCTTTTTAATCCCTGAAGGTTGTGACCAGAGCCATAAAAAGGAAAGAGTGCTCAGGGTTTTGCCTCAGGGCACTGAAATTTAGAGTGCATTGACTATACCTTCATTCCTTCTCACATAGAAATAGAACGTAGTACCAATTTGGGAAGAATAGTTCATTAAAATATGAAGATTATAGATAATGTTTATCCCTACTCTGCTGTAATCCAAGTAAAATCCCTCTTTTCCACAGACTTGCCTCTATTCATACAAATGAATGTCACAAGGATCCATGTCTCCCCAACCCTTAATTTCATTTGTCTTAAAAATTGATTTGAAGACTTTTACAAGGCTTTTTGCCCCTGAAACTTTTTGTGAAGTTTGGTCAGAGTATAAGAGATATTATTTATAGCTCCGGTTGTGATCAAAATGTATATCTTATTTAGATGCTTAGCTAAAACTTTCCTCCATTTCTCATAAAATTCTGCTATTTTCAAGCAGTACAAGCACAAGCTTGTTCCTATGGATAAAAAGTTTCAGTTTCTACTTAACTTGGTATTTTAAGTCTTATTTGCCTTTATCATTAAATGATTAAAGCAGAAACTTCATTTTGGTCAAGAAAATACAAGAGCACACAGGAAGTTCCAAAGTAAAAAGAACTAAACTTCCTAATATATCCTTAAAATTTTCATTTTATAATTCATCTGAAAGCAACCAATCACAATGAACATCATATAGAAGTGAAATAAACCTGGAGGCTAGTCACAGCTCTACTTTTAGCTGCAAATTGGCAAACCATTCTTGGCCTCAAGTGAGGGGGTTTGACCTCTTCCAGATCTAACATTCTTTTATTCTCTTCGGTATATCTGAATTCAGCAGTCTGAGGGGTAATTTTTCATCCTGGGATTGTGGTCACCCCATGCAGGACTATTACTCTTTCCTCCTTCTTTATATTTCTCCCTTTCATCTATCCTTCAATCTATTTAGATGTCCAAATTCCCACAAAGCGCCTATGTGTTAAGAAAAGAATCATGGTGCATGGAATCAGGAGGGCCTGGATTAAAATCCCCCCTCAGGCATTTACTAATTGTGTCACCCTGGGTAAATCATTCAATTTTTATGTATCCAATTTTCCTTATTTTCAGAATGAGGTTAGGGAGGAAAGGGAATGTATTCAATTACCAATAAGGTCCTTTCTAGCCCTAAATTGTGATCTTGTTCACCTTGTTTGGGGAGGCTAATCATATGTAGACTTCAACTCCAGATTAACCTTGTTCTAGTAATTTCAGGCTTAGACTCTTCTCCAACTCTAGTCTTTCACTGATTGGTAGAATAGGAAGAATATTAGATTTTGAGTCTGAGTACCTGATATTCCATCCTGGCTCAGTTATTTACTACCCATTTGACTTTGGGAAAAACCTTTGACCTTTCTAGTTTTTGGTCCCATATTTAAAATGAAGGGATTAGACTCTCTAAAATCTCTTCCAAGCTTATAACACATTGATCATTGATCAGTTTTTTCATGACTCTCCTTACTTGGCCATGGGGCAAAAAAGAAGTTTGAAATCAGTGAAGGAATTCCTTCCTCTAGGGCCTTCTAACTTTTTTCAATATCTTATTCATTCTTTTCCCTGATTTAGCACATTCACTGGCCTGGAAGAACAGCAACGCTCCTCAGTTTGCATTCATTCAGTGAAGCAAAGATCAGTCAAGTAAAACACATACACAAAACACACACACAGATAGAAACACACATGAATTAACACATAAATTTGTGGATGAATAAGTAAATAAAAATCTCTCCTTCCTTGGTGACCTAATATATTGACTTTTCTGACTTTCACATTTCATTAAGAAAGGAAAACACAATTCTAACTAGAGAAATAAATTAGTTGAAACTATTCCATCATTCCCAAGTCCTTATTCCTGAGGGGAGGAAAAGGATATATCACTTAGCTTTCCCCCTTAATAAATCAGATCACAAGACCTTAAATTGGTCATTGTCTGAATTTCAATCTAGAACAAAGATTCCAAATGGAAAAAAAAAATAGTTTTGGAGTTTTGGTGAAGCAAATAAAACAACATCAGAGAGAAAAAGGAAGTTTCTGGAAAGAAGACGATCTATAGCACCATTATCAGAATCACCAATATACATGCATTCATACATATATTATCTTTACATAGCTCAGTGAATATTACAAAGTTCATTTGAGTTTATCTTATTTGATCTTCACAACAACCCTTTGAGGTTAGTAGGGATGAATTATTATTTTTCAGGTGAATAAACTTGGGCAAATTGCCATTTAAATTACTTGTCTGAAGCAGGAGACCCAATGAGTGAAAAATCTGAGCAATAATCCAGGTATGTGAATTCTTTGTCCATAGCTGTAACACTGTATTTTGAACTAAATTGTCTCTCAATAAATCTTTAAGCACAAGAATTCAGGATCAATGTCCTATTTATTTTTGTGGTCATTAATTTTGTTTAAATTAAAGTATGTTTTATGTGTATTATAAACTGGATAATCATCAGCAAATATGAATGTTCCCATATATGGACAAGAAAAGGAATGATCTGAAAAATATTGCCTCTTATTTAGCAATATTCTTTTTTTATTAATAAATTTATTTTTTATTTTTCATTTACCTCCACAAGATTTTGATTTCCAAATTTTCTCCCCATCTCTCCCATCATCTCACCCCAAGATGGTATGCATTCTGATTACCCCTTCCCTCATTCTGCCCTCCTTTCTATCAGCCCACCATGACCTCTTTTCTCATCCCCTTCCCTTCTATTTTTCTGTAGAGCAAAATATATTTCCATACCCCATTGTCTGTATATCTTATTTTCCAGTTGCAAATAAAACAATTTTTAACGTTTGTTTTTAAAACTTAAAGTTCCAAATTTTTTCCCTTCTTCCCTCCTCACTCACCTTCATTGAAAGGCGAACAATTTGATATAGGTTGCACATGTGTAGTCAAGCAAATCACTTTCACAATAGTCATGTTGTGAAAGACTTTATTTTCTTCCATCCTATCCTGCCCCTATTTATTCTGTTCCCTCCTTTGACCTCTTCAAAAGTGTTTGCTTCAGATTACCACCTCCTCCCATTTGCCTTTCCTTCTATCATCATCTCCTTCTCTTATCCACTTTCCCCCTACTTTCTGTAGGATAAGATGGATTCCCATATGCATTTGAGGGTGTATGTTATTCCTTCTTTAAGCCAAATCCAATGAAAGTAAGGTCTGCTCATTCCCTCTCAACTCACCCCCTTCCCCTCCACAAAAAACTTTTTCTTGCCTATTGTATGCTAGATTATTTACTCCATTTTACCTCTCCATTTCTTCTCCTCCTAGTACATTCCTCTTTCACCCCTTAATTTTATTTTTTAGATATCATCCTTTCATATGTAACTCTTTTCATCATGAATGCTTGAAAGTGCTCTATCTCATTGAATGTTCATTTTTTCCAAGAAGGATTATAATCAGTTTTGCTGGGTAGGTGATTCTTGGTTTTAATCCTAGCTCCTTTGACTGGGATATTATATGCCAAGCCCTCCAATCCCTTAGTGTAGAAACTGGCAAATCTTCTATTACCCTAATTGTGTTTACACAATACTTGAATTGTTTCTTTCTAGTTGCTTGCAACATTTTCTCCTTGACCTGGAAACTCTGGAATTTGGCTACAGTACTCCTGGGAGTTTTCCTTTTGGGATCTCTTTCAGGAGTTGATTGGTGAATTCTTTCAATTTCTATTTTATCTTTGGGTTCTAGAATATCAGGGTAATTTTCCTTGATAAATTTTTTAAAGATAATATCTAGGCACTTTTTTTTGATGATGGCTATAAGGTAATCCAATAATTTTTAAATAATCTCTCCTGTATTTATTTTCCAGGTCAGTTGTTTTTCCAATGAGATATTTCACATTGTCTTCTATTTTTTCATTCTTTTGGTTTTGTTTTATAATTTCTTGATTTCTCATAGAGTCATTACTTTCCATTTTCTCCATTCTAATTTTCAAGGAATTATTTTCTTCAGTGAGCTTTTAGATCTCTTTTTGCATTTAGTCAGTTCTGCTTTTTAAAACATTCTTCTCCTCATTGGCTTTTTGGACCTCTTTTGCCATTTGAATTAGTCTATTTTTTAAGGTGTTATTTCCTTCAGCAGTTTTTGAGGGTCTCCTTTAGAAAGCTGTTGACTCATTTTTCGTGATTTCCTTGTACCATTCTCATTTTTCTTCCCCATTTCTCCTCTGCTTCTATTGGTTTTCAAAATCCTTTTTGAGCCATTCTATGGCCTGTGGCCAATTCATATTTTTCTTGGAGGATTTGTCTGTAGGAGTTTTTACTTTGTTGTTTTCTTTGGGTTGTATGTTTTGATCTTCCTTGCTACCAAATTAAGATTCTATAATCTGAATATTATTTTCTGCAGTGTGCTCGTTTTGTCAGTCAATTACTTAACTTTTCAAACTCTTTGTTAAGGTAGGACTCTGCTTCTAGTGTGGAGGGTGTACTGTACCAATCTTCAGGGGTTTTGTGCAGTTGTTTTCAGAGATACTTCTAGGGACCTGTAAGTTTTCAGTTCTTCCCAGGTGGTATGACCAAAGGAGAGGTGTTTGCTCCTCTCCTGGCCTGTGCTCTTTTTTTAAGTGACCACAAGCACTCTTTTCTGTCTTGGAACAGTGAAGAGAATAACCTCTCCACCCCTGTCACAAGCTCTGCCATGCCTCACCTCAGGACTTCCACCCAGGACTGTGACTCAGATCCAAGCAAGTACAAAGCACAAGAATCTTGCCACAGTATCTGGAAGAGATCCCAGCAATCCCCTTTTGATCAGCCACTTGATCTCCCCACCTTGACCTGTGGGCTGAGAGCTGCTGCCATCCCCCCCCGCCCCCCCCATTCCCCGCTCAAGCCCCACTGGACCTTGCTCCTCTCTCACCCAGGTCCAACAGACCTTTCCTACCAACCTTCTAAGTTGTCTTTGGTTTTTGTGGCTTGAGAAGTCTGGAAACCACCACAGCTCCCAATGATTCAGTGCCCTGAGGCCTGCTCCAGGTTTGCTGGGAGGTCCTGGACTGTGGTGGCATGTTTTGCCCTGGATTGTGCTCCTCTTTCAGACTGGTGCAACAGATCTTTCCTGTTGACCATACAGGTTGTCTTGGGCTGGAAATTAGTTTCACTCTGTCATTTTGTGGCCTCTGCTGCTTTAGAATTTTTTTAGAGCAATTTTTTACAGGTGTTTGGAGAAGTTTAGGGGAGAATTCAAGAGAGTCCCTGCTTTTACTCTGCCATCTTGGCTCCACACCCCAATATTATTGTTTTTTGCCATTTTATTGGAAACACAAGGCATTTTATTCACTTCAATACTCATATACTTAGGCAGATTTCAGATCTCATGTTGCTATACCCTCAAGGTGATGCCAGTCACACCCTATGTATTGTGGCTTAGGTAGCCACTTGACAATTAACCTGGTAATCAAAGTATAGTTTTTAACACTAGAGCTCAGAATGCACTAGATTGGGAGTGAGGAAAACATAAATTGAAGGGGTATTTCAGACATTTATTATGTAATCCAATCCAATAAACATTTATTTGCTAGGTGGTTTGTAAAGTGCTGGGCCTAGTCAGGAAACTTCATCTTCCTGAGTTCAGATCTGGCTCAAAAACTTACGAGATGTGAGACTAAGTTACTTAACCCTGTTTGTCTCAGTTTCCTCATCTGTAAAATGAACTGGAGAAAGAAATGACAAACCATTTCATTATTTCTGTCAGGAAAACGCTAACTGGGGTAATGAATTGTACATGACCAAAAAACAACTGAATGACAAGGGATATTCCAGTCACTAGGTTAAGCACTGGGGATATAATTAATGAAAAGGAATGTAGTCTCTGCCCTCAAAGATCCTACAACCTAAAAGGGGAAACAACACACACTAGGAGGAAAGAAACAGAGGAAGAAAACAAGACATCAGAGGATACCTAGTGAGGACATCTTGTTCTCTAGACTTGAAAACAGGCAGAGAAGAGGTATAACATAGAGTGAGATGAGAGTTCAGTTTCAGCCAAGGAATACATTAAGCAATGTGACCTTGGGCAACTATTTGTGCCTCAATTTTCCAGTCTGTAAAATGATGCCACTGTACTTGATGGCCTCCAATATCCCATCCAGCTCCAAATCTATGATGCTCTGAACTTGGAATCCTATGTTCACACAGAACAATTATTCTCCCATAGAATAATATGTATCTGTAAGAAAATGCTCATTTTTCTCTCAACAAAATTTTTAGACAATTTTTAATAAATTAATAGGAGAGAAATCTTTTTGTACTAATTTTATCAGTAAAAAAAATAAACAAACAGGTCCCTCATGACATATAAAAAGCCTAAGTGATCATTAATGAGTCTGTGATTGGTAGGTCATGAAGAAAGGTCTGTTCCCTTAAAAATATGAAGAAAGGGAGAGACGAGTCCTGCTGACTCCCATCTTCCCTATCCCTCCCCTCTCTTGGCGCAAGCCATTCCTTCAAATAAGAAAATATCACTAACTTTTTGTGAGTTTCTCCCATTATACCATTTGTGTTACTACACTCACAGGGAATTACATTCCAACAATTACCAAGTACATGGATTTGTAAGGCAAAGTAAAAAAGCAAAAGGGATACAAAAACAGGAAAAAGAACAGAAACAATCCTACTCTAAAGTACCTTATATTCTACTGGGAGGATAAAATCATATAAAGATGGGAAGATCCTGGAGATAAAGCACAGGACTTAGAGTCCAGAAAACTTAAGTTCAAATTCTGTCTCAGACACTCACTAGCTGAGTGACCTTGAGCAAGTCTTATCACTTAATCCTGGGCAAGCACATTGCCTTTCTGACTCTCAGTTTCTTCATCTGTAAAATAGGGATAATAAAATCACATACCTTAAGCAGTTTTAGTGAGTATCAAATGCATTAACACATGTAAAGTACTATTCAGAATTTTAATGTGCTAAACAAATGTTCCCCTTATTACTGTTATCATAAAATCATAGATTTAGATCTAGAAAGGACATTGGAGGTCATTGATTTGAACATCCTCAGTTTCACAGATGAAGAAACCGAGAAGCAGAGGTTATTTGTCTTGAATGGTAAGCCCTGCTCTGGACCCCATATCATTTCCCTTGTGTATTTCCCAGGGTTTCTTTCCTTCCTCCTACAAAAAGATCATATAGCATTGATTAAAAACTGGATGGGATCTATTAAGGAAACTGAAGTTAGATTAAATCACTTCCTGAAGGTCATTTAGGTTGATAAGTGGCAGAGCAGAGACCCAAAGCTGGGACTTTTGAGTTAGAATCTACCACTCTTGACTGTCCCTTCCCCCCACGATTGCCCTCCATGGATTGACAAAAGCCAGTCTCCATTTCTCAAGTTGACTTTTCCAAGATCTTATTAGCTATATAATTTTGGGAAAGTTAATTTCTACATCTCAATTTCTTCACCTATAAAATCTTACATTATTTTAAAAATGTAACGTATTCATTTTTAAATACTCACTTCTACCTTCATGCATTTCTTGTTGTGAATAAAGTGTCTTGCAATTGATAGGGTACTTTGTGAAGATAAGTTATTGGTTTTAGTTTGCAAGCAAGTTGTAGGAGTGTCCAGTTAATCTCTCCATAGTGGCAATGATTTCTTTGTGGCTCTGCACTAACATTAGCATGAAGCATAAAGAATTCCTGCCATGCTGATAGTTTCAAAGGTGAAAGGGAAACCTGAGAAACTAGATCTATGTCTATAGAGGTCAATGAGAAGCAAAGCCACTTTGGGAGTAGGTGAACTATCCATGGGCTAGAAACCCTTAGATTCAAAGTAGACTCTGGGATTCTGTAAGGGGAGGGTGACTTTGTCTGCTCATCTGGCCAGTAACAAGTCCTGCCTAGGTTAGCATTTTTTCCTTTTCTGTACCTCCAATCACATACCTATCAATATCTTCAATCTCTCCCATGATCCCAGTTTTTTTTTTTTAAGCAATTGGGGTTAAGTAATTTGCTCAAGGTTACACGGCCAGTTATTTCTGCATGTGGTGCTAAGTATCTGAGCCCGGATTTGATCCCCAGGTCATCCCAACACTGGATCCAGTGCTCTTACTTGCAGAGCCACCTGGCTGCCCCAATGATTCCAGTTTTACCAAGAAATAATGCAAGAGAATAACCTGCAACTTATCCCATCAGTGTTCTTTACGTTTACTTTCCCCAAAAATTTTTAGATAAATAGAAAAGGAGAAGCATTATTTTAAAATTAAAATTCATATTTCTTAGGAACATACATCTAGAATTGGAAACTCTCAGAAGTCATATAATTTAGTCAATTTACATATGAGGAAATTGAGGCCCAAGGAGGTTACGTGAAATTGCATACAGACACAGACATGTATATGTATCTATGTACACTCAATAAACATGTGTATATATAGGGCATTGTTTTGGCTTTACAGAGAAGGTAACTGAGTCAGAGAAGTTTTATTGACTAGCCCAAGGTCGTATGCCAGGAATAACAACAGTTCATATTTATGTAACACTGAGCTTTACAAAGCATTTGACATGAATTATTCCCTTTTATCTTCATACCATAATTATGAAGTAAGTAGGACAAGGATTATTTTCCCCTTTTTACAGATAGAGAAACTGAGTCTCAGATAATCAATTGCCAAAGGTTATATAGCAGGTAAAAATCTGAAGCAGGATTTGAACCCAGATCTCTCTGATTTCAAGTACAGCACCCCATCCCCCATACCACCCTGCTTCCAAAGTAATTAGCAGAGTCTGTATCTGATACCACACTTTCTGAACTTGAGCCTACTACTCTTCCACTATGTAATGTTGAATCTTCTAGTGGGAAAACAACAAAAACACATTATCCCAATAGCAATAGGATATGAAATAACACTTTCCAAAAAGCTCAAACTTTATAATTTAACAAAACATTACTCACAAAGGAATAAATGAGACTTTTTTTTACTCCTATCTTGTCAGAATTTGAGCCTGTTACCCATTTACTTGTTCTCAAATCCCTCGATAAGTGTGCCAATATGTTGAACAGCTCTCAATTAGCAAACAACATATGCCCACAGTATGATGAAATTTACTCTAAAGCTTTCTAAGGCTCAGTCTCTCACAGTTTAACAAGCTCACTATGGTGTCCTTTAAATGCAATAAAGCCCAATTTCCCACATGAGTATTTTGGATTTTCTTTCTGAAGTGTTTTGTGCGAGCTCCAGCAGGACCTTTCTGGAAGGGCATTGGATGGGATCTGGATTGTCCTGGCTGCTCCTTGGCTTCATTAACCTGACAGGAGATGCAGGAGGAAGCGGGGGTAAAATATATGGAGGGCTATGTGTGTGTGTGTGTGTGTGTGTGTGTGTTGCCTTCCTATGGTTTTCACCAAACAAATGAGGCAGCAAGCTGGCAGTGGACAGGGCACTACATTTGCAATTAGGAAGACAAGGATTCAAATTCTGCTTGACACTTACTATCTGCCTCAATTTTTTTCAACTGTAAAATGAGGTTGATTACATTTATGCTCTAAGGCTTTTTTGAATTTAATGAGATAACAAAAAAAAATACTTTATAAACCTTAAAAACAGAGTGCCATTATAAAAAAAGAAGGAATATGCGATTTTGAAGGGCCTACTATGTAAGCACAGCCAGGTATGGTGCTAAGTATTTTACAAATATTATCTTATTTGATGGACACAACAAACCTGAAAAGTGGGTGCTGTTATTACCCCTATTTGACAGATGAACATCCTGAGGCAGATAGAAGTTCAGTAATTACCGCAGGCTCACACAGCTAGTAAATATCAGAGGCTGGATTGGAACTCAGTTCTTCCTGATTCTAGGTTTAACTCCCTATCTATTGTACCACCTAGCTGCCTCATTTATAGTATAAGGAATTTTTTATTTGGGCTGTATGGGGTGCTAAGTACTTCTGGTGTGAGGGCTGTAATGGGAATGCAAATTTGGAAGATCTTCCCTGCCCCTACGCTAAAGTGCACCTGAAGCCTGGGGTGGGAGGCTTGTTTTTCAGTAGATACTTTTTGATAGGCCAGTGGGTCAATAAGGTTGTTACATTCTCTGAGCCAGGAGAAGGCTATATAAGCCCTGATGTGTAGCTTTGTTTTGGGGGCTCACTTTGAGAAGTGTTCTGTGATTTGATCTGTATTCTGGGAAGCCGTTGTCCAGCCCCCCCGCCCCCGGGCTTTGAAAAACCCAGATGTGGAAACCCAGATGTTGACTGGGTATGGATGTAATGGCTGGACAGTTTGGAAATCTGTCTACTTGATCTGTTTCTGTCTTGATAATTCTGTCTGTATACTTTGAAGTTCGGGGTGCTGACCTTTTCCCCTGAACAAGGTAAACGATATATGTCTGACTGATTAAAGTAAGCTTGTTAACCCATTTTGAGTTGCTTTCTTTTATCAAAGCAGATCCAAGAACCTGTGCTAGCAGCCACCCTGGGGACACTGGGGTGCTTGCTGCTACAAGGGCTTGTTCAGCTCTTTTCAGGACTGCCCATACACCCTTGGTGTCCACTTTGTTACCCAACTTTTTAACTGTGGCTCCAAGAAGTTGTAGCCTACATAGCAGCTACACCCCAGTAAAAGCATCTTAATAGACCTGCTAAGCCAGGTTGAGGGTAACTGGTAGGCTTCAAACAGTAGGTGAGTTAGGAGGATGTGTAGCCAAACATGTGAAGGCTTCCCCTGGCAAAATGGGTAGATGAGAACAATTTGTTCCAGTAGTCACAAAGGCAGCTGAAGCAGACTGTGGAGCACTTTAGAGCTTGATAAGACATTAAAAACACCAAGTTCATCCACTTCACCTAGGCCATCACCAGTCATCCTGACTTTTGTCTTGCCACTGTACTTATATGACTGGAAGAGAGAGTGAGGCTGAGGATTTTGTGCAACTCTGCCTCACTTAAATCCCATTCACACACAAGTCAATGTATCACCATGTGATGTCATTGGTCCTCTTGGAAAACAAAGGCCATAAAAATGTTGAGGTTTGGAGTTTAGGGGTGTGCAAGACCCCAAAATATCAACCTACCGGTCCTGCTGAATGAATTTGACTCAAGTCTTTTCTCAGCCAAAGTAAAGCAAGGTTTATTAAAGATTCACCATAATGAGTAGACTCTGAAGGAACCTAAGTGTCTGTGATGCTTGTATGGGACAAGTGAGCCAGAATAATCTGACACAGACTGAGTCTGAACTAGATTGAATTCTCAGCCTCTTCCTGGAGCAAAATGGATCTCATATACAGCAAGATTGTGGGAGGGCCCTGAGGAGGAGTCTAAGGAGGATCTTTGATGGTACTGAGGTCAGACTCTAGTAATGGGATTAAAGGTGGGAAATAGCTGAAGGCTACCTGGAGA
Organism: Petaurus breviceps papuanus; assembly: GCF_028583685.1. Taxonomy (NCBI): domain Eukaryota; kingdom Metazoa; phylum Chordata; class Mammalia; order Diprotodontia; family Petauridae; genus Petaurus; species Petaurus breviceps. The sequence continues at coordinate 4,975,789 of NW_027185698.1, forward strand.
TGACAGACCATAGAGGGCTAGGCTAGTTCAAGGGTAACAGATTTAGGTATTGATATTTTGATAGGAGCAAGCTGGACAATGGACGGCTGGGCTAGGTAAAGAGTAACAGAGATTTAGGCCTAGCTATAATGAAAGGTTTATGGCCTCAGACAAAAGCCTCATCAAGTGGGAAGATTCAGAGTTCTTGGGGTTTCCCAGAGCCTGAACCCTATCAAAACAACAATAAGGAATTTTTAAGTTAAAGCAGAGGTTTTGCCAAAAAGCATTTATTAAAGGTCAACTCTATGTCAAGTACTGTACTAAGAAATGGAGATATAGACAAAGGCAGAAACAATACCTTCTCTCAAGTTCATATTGTAATAGGGAGAAAATATACAAACAGCTATGTAGAAAACCCAATATTTACAGGATAAATTAGAGAAAAGCTCAGAGGAATGACACTGACATTAAAGGGGGCTAGGAAAGCCTTCTTGCAGAAAGTGTCTCTTTTAGCTGAGACTTTAAAGAAGCTATGGAAACCGGGATGCAGAAATAAGAAGGAAGAATATTTCAGACACAGGAGACAATCATTACAATGCATGGAGTTGGGAGATGGATTTTTTGTGAAAAGAATGGTAAGCAATAAGCAGAATAGGAAGGAAGGAGCTAGGTTATGAATGACTTTAAATATCAAATAGAGGCTTTTATATTCAATCCTAGAGATGATAGGGAGCAGCTTCCAGAAAATTAAAGTATTAGCAGGTAATTTGGATCATCTGACTTAATAAAGGTGTAATAGCGATCCAGAGCAAGCACAAAACACATGGAACAATTTCTTTCCTCATGGAGAAACTGGGAAATCTGTTTAATCTGTTTCTGAGGGAAAATATGATGGCATATAAGCACAACTGGAGAAATAGATTGTGGAGAATGCAGAAATATTCAATAACTAGTTCTGGCTAACTATGGATTAAAAAGGAGGTTCTCTGACTCTGAAAACATTCACAAAGGCCTCTCTTTGCATCATTCATTTTTGGGGGATCTTGGAGACTCCTTCACTCATAGCATTCAGTAAAGAAAATGAAGTTGGGGCAGCCAACAGGTAGCACAGCAAGTAAGAGCACCAGCTCCAGCTTAGGTATGATCTTGACTACAGCCTTAGCAGCACCAGTAAAGTAGGGATGATGTTTTGAATCACACCGTGCCCATCATACCACAGTTTAGCAGAGGGGCCATCTACTGTCTTTTGGGTATCAGTAATATCATGAACTGTAGTCTTGAGTACTTCCACGATGTCAAAGTTCTCATGAATGACCTTGGCCAAGGATGCCAAGTAGTTGGTAGTACAGGAGGCATTACTGACAGTTTATTTTTTATTTTTATTTTTCCTTTTTGGAGGGCAATTGGGGTTAAGTGACTTGCCCAAAGTCACATGGCTAGTAATTGTGTTAAGTGTCTGAGGCCGGATTTGAACTCAGGTCCTCCTGACTCCAGAGCCAGTGCTCTATTCACTTCGCCACCTACCTGCCCCCATTACTTAAGAGAATTATCATATTTCTCATGGTTCACTCCTATTACAAACATTGGGACATCAGCAGAAGGGGCAGAAATGATGACCCACTTAGTGAGCCCCAGCCTTATCCATGGTGGTAAAGACTCCAGTGGACTCTACAACATACTTGACTCCAGCATCTCCACATTTAATATTGGTGGGATCTCAGTCCTGGAAGATGGTAATGACTTTTCCATTGATCACCAGCTTCCCATTCTCAGCCTTGACAGTGCCCTTGAACTTGCCATGGGTGGAATCATATTGAAATATATAAACCATGTAGCTGAGGTCAATGAAGGGGTCATTGATGGTCACAATGTGTACTCCACCTGAGGTGAATGCAGCATTGGTGACCAGGCACCCAATATGGCCAAATCTGTTGACTCTGACCGTTACCATCTTGTTTTAGGGATGTGACTGAAGCAGCAGAACCTGACCCAATCTTTGGAGAAAAGCCAAAGCCTGTTCATCTTATTTTAAACTAGTTCACCCCAATTTCTCTGTAAAGAAACACAAATAACTTCTTTGTAGCTTTTGCCATTTTTCTTCTTCCCTCCTCCTTGGTGTTCTGTTGCCAACAGAGAATATATTTCCTTTTCTCCTGTGATGACTCTTACCCAGAATAGCTACCAGGTTACCTCCTTACCTCATGCCACTGGGAAGGGGGAATTCACAAATGATATCATGATACTATTTCCAACCATCATATCTGGGTAATGGGTGGGTGATGTAAATCACAGCATACAATTCTCAGATGTGAGGCCTGGGGAACTCTTGGAGTCAATGAAACTTTTCAGATTTCTATGAGATCAAAATTATTTTCATAATGATATTAACATATTTTAATTTATAGAATTATAAATATTTATAAATACAACTCACTTTAACAAAAGCTCTTAAGGGATGCTCAGGAATATTTAAGAGTAGAAAAGGGTCCTGAGACCCAAGAATTTAAGAATTGCTGCTCTAAAGAATTCAATTTCTACCAACTTTATAGCATAGATTAATCAGTTTATTTCCTTCAGAGAAATATAGAATGTCAGAGATGAAAGAAACCTGAGTAAAAAATCTAGTCCTGGGGCAGTGAGATGGCACAGTGAATAGAGCACCCTCCCTGGAGTCAGGAGGACTTGAGTTCAAATCCCGCCTCAGACATAACACAAAAAGCTAGCCATGTGACCTTGGGCAAGTCACTTGACCCCAATTAACCTGCCTTCCCCCCTCCAAAAAAAGGCAAAAAAAAAAAATCTAGTCCTACTTGTTCATTTTACAAATGATGAAACAGGCTTAGAGTAATGAAGAGACTTGCATGAGATTAACATAATATGTGTAAATACTAAAATTTGACTAAGATCTTTTGTACTCCAAATCCACTAAGGCACAGTGCACTACAGTTCTTTCTTTAGCTTAGCCAAATCCCCAAGTTTCTTGACCAAAAAAATACAGATATGAGAGTTACAATGAGGGAATACACAGACACCATATCACTCTTTTTTTTGGGGGGTTAACAAGCTTACTTTAATCAGTCATAGATGTATAATTTACCTAGTTCAGGGGAAAGAGGTCAACACCCCGAACTTCAAAGTATACAGACAGAATTATCAAGACAGAGAAACAGATCAAGTGGACAGATTTCCAAACTGTCCAACCATTACATCCATACCCAATCAACATCTGGGTTTCAACATCTGGGTTTTTCAAAGCCAAGGGGGGGACTCTCAACAACGGCTTCCCAGAATCCAGATCAAATCACAGAACACTTCTCAAAGTGAGCCCCAAAACAAAGCTACACATCAGGGCTTATATAGCCTTCTCCTGGCTCAGAGAATGTAACAACCTTTTGGGCCCACTGGCCAATCAAAAAGTATCTATTGAAAAACAAGCCTCCCACCCCAGGTTCCAGGTGCATTTTAGCCTAGGGGCAGGGAAGATCTTTAAATTTGCATTCCCATTACATTCAGGCCCAAGATCTTTCATGCCCATAGCACTCAATTTACTTTTGAATCAGCACTAAATATCTCTCACTAAATATCAGGTCACATTTTCAAGACACAGAACTAAAGTTACCAAAGTGGCCACTGGGCCTTAAACAAACAAAAAGTACATAGCTTTACAACTTCAATTCAAAACAAGAGTGCAAATAAAGTTCTCTTGGGGGGGACAGGGGTGTCCTTCCCCTCACACAGCTCCAGCCCCTGCCTCCAAGCACAGAGAGGGGGATGGGCAACAAAACCAACAAGGTGGGGTCCTTGGGGGTCCAAGGCACTTCATCCCACCCACCATAGTCACAAGTCCATCCTCCCCCTGGGTCCCAAACTGTGGGATGCAGCCAGGAAATACATTCAGTGCCCCTGCTTTGCTGCTCAGTTCTTATCTTTTCCTGTGGCTGAATTCCGAACTCCTGGGTTCCTTCTCCTCCCTCAGGTGGCAGCCGCTCCTGGCTTCTGCCCAGGTCCTGATGCAGGCAGCTCACCATTCCTGCTCTCAGCTCAGCAAAGTCCGCACACAGGCCATTCTTCTCTCCTGGTCCATAGCTCCACAGAATCACAGCTACCACAACTGGGAAACAAACAATTATCCCAGCCCCCATACTTTCCTTTTACTCTGCAGATCCTGTTCGTGATGCCATTTTGTAGCAGCAAGCACCCCAAGGGTCCTCAGGGTGGCTTCCAGCACAGGTTCTTGGATCTGCTTGGATAAAGGAAAACAACTCAAAATGGGTTAACAAGCTTACTTTAATCAGTCATAAATGTATCATTTACCTAGTTCAGGAGAAAGAGGTCAGCACCTCGAAATTCAAAGTATACAGACAGAATTATCAAGACAGAGAAACAGATCAAGTAGACAGATTTCCAAACTGTCCAACCATTACATCCATACCTAATCAACATCTGGGTTTCAACATCTGGGTTTTTCAAAGCCGGGGGGCTCTGGACAACAGTTTCCTAGAATCTATATCAAATCACAGAACACTTCTCAAAGCGAGCTCCCCACCATATCACTCTTGAGCCTTTCATAGAATAACAATGTCCATGGAAGGGCCCAGCATGGCCATACAACAGAAAACCAGCTAAAAAATTCTGTGATTACCTTTGATGAGTGTTTTTGTAGTATCTCTCTCCTGTCTAGGTCTCTGTCTTAGTTGTCTATGATCAGAAAATGAAGAACAAAGGTGGTTGGTTTGACCCCATACCTGACAGAGGTTACTCTGTTTCCTTCAGATTTCTAGAAGCTTCAAAGCAATTTGCATGGCTTCTGTGCTAGCTTCCAAGGGGCATGATGTAAGTAGTTTAAAGGACAAATGAAAAGCATTCCTGTATTTATCTTCAGTCCTAGAAAAAGTTCAGTGGGAGTGGCAGACCATGGTGGGGGCATGCATCCTCACAGAGGAAGAAACAGCTAGGGTTATTAACTAGTGTTCCTGGGTGCTGTATTTCCAAACTCATCATTAAAAATGAATGCTGTTATCTTTAGCAATAAGAACAGATGGGTATTTCTATTTACCGGTATTTATTTAATAATGCATGAATTTCGGCACTCAATTTTCTCTGTAACCATAGATTTTGAGATTGTTGACTGGTACTGATTTAATTTTTGAATGCAACCATATCATTAAACATTCACTTTTGCAAAACCACCTATTTCAATTATTCATTATGCATATCTGTAGAATAAAACTTGGTATGGAATTCTTATATTCCTTATGTTCCTTTAACATCATTTTTTATCTTCAGTTTTCTAAAGTAAAACATCTGAATGTAAAAAAAAATAGGTAAAGAATAAATAGCCTGTACATTATTTTTTCCTGTTTAGTGGTACTCAGATTGTATTTTAAATTGTTTGACATCTTTAATGTAAATATCTCAAAGTTTACAAGCTGTTCACCTTCTGACAATTTATGAATATATCCACAAGGACATCATCATGTGCCTTACCAATAAATAAATACACAAATGCACTGCTGGTTTTATACTCCTTTTATTATTATCCCATTCATACACAAATATACGTACACAAAGGATAAAAGCATGACTATTGGATAGGTCAGAAGCTGTTCATAGAATAGCAAAGTCTATGCCAGGGTTAAGGAACCTGCAGCCTCGAGGCCCCATGTGACCCTCTAGGTCCTCACGTGTGACCTTTCGACTAAATCCAAATTTCACAGAACAAAGCACAAACAAAAACAAAACATGTGAAGTTTGGATTCAGTCAAAGGGTCTCACTTGAGGACCTAGAGGACCACATGTGGCCTTGAGGCCATAGATTTCCCAGCCTTGTGCCCTATGGTTTGGGGGTGGTGGTGGTGTATGCTGGAGGAAATCATTCCTCTTACCAAATTTCTACCTATGGTGATATTAATAGACCAATTACGCCATAATCCCAAATGCAGATATGTTAAGAGATGAGCTCTACAGTATGTGGCTCCAATCCAGTATCCACAGCTGCTATCATCCTATCCTTGCAACAGGTTTCTAATTGACTTTGAAAGCCTCTAAGGAACACATATTGGTCAAAGGCTAAATGAGTCTCTGCTTGAACCAGGCACAAAGTTGATTGATTAATAGTTTATTTAAAATGTTATTTAAAATAGGGTCACTAATTATGCTTGCAAAGATGTTGAAAATTAAACCATGTTCTCAGGTTCAGGTCTATGAATATTTCTTTATATTAATTATTCATAGAGGTGATGTGCAGTTTTTGTCTTTAAGGACAAATGCTCCAATGCACAGTATACTCTTTTGGCTAAGTGATGCTATCTTTTGCCCTTGGAGAAAAGAGTGGATTTACTAGATTAGATGGTGTATTTTTTCTTTTTTTTTTTTCATGTAGAGTGTCAACATGTGCTTAACGTGGCATCTGTATACAGAACCCAAAGTTATAAACAAAGCCACAAACCCAAAGTTGTAAACAAAACAGAAAAGCAGAGCCAAAAAAAAGTTAAATTTGTGTTTGTGTGATATACTACTTACTTTCCTCTTTCTCCATTGCTTTTGGGCTTGTGTGAGTACTGTGCATGTGTGTGTATTTCCGTGTAGACGGTATGTCAAGGTCTCATGAAGATTATTAGAGAGTTCAAATCACAAAAGTAGCTCCTAGTTGTTTCTTTTCTGGAAGCCTGTTGGCTGGAGCTAGTGCTGGATTGGAGGCAGAAGATTTGAGTTCAAATGCAACGTAAATACTTAGTATCTGAGTATCCCTGGGCAAATCATTTAACCTCTGCATCTCAATTTCCTCATCTCTAAAATAGAAATAATAATAGCAACAGCCTCCCAGTCATGAGGATTAAATGAAGTAACATTTGGCAAGCGCTTTGTGAACCTGAAGGAACTGTTTAATGCATGTTGTTCTTACCATCTTGTGTGAATGTGGCCAGATACATCCTACGGAGAATGTAGTAGATGAAGGAAATATTTTCTCCATTCAGTTTCCAAGGATGCCATGAAGTATGAAAGCCAGGGTGGAAGCATCTAGCAGAGGTGGGGACCCTTTGGCCTCAGGGTCACATGTGGCCCTCTAGGTCCTCAAGTGAGACCCTTTTGACTGAATCCAAAATTCACACTCCAGACTTCCATCAAAGGGCTGCACTTGAGGACTTAGAGGGCCATATGTGACCTCAAAGCCACAGGTTCCTCACCCCCTGTAGAGAGAGCCAGGCTGGAAATCAGGAATGCCTAAGTAGTAAGTCTTTCCTCCAGTACCTGTCAGCTATATGACCCTAGGTAAATCACTTAACCTCTCTATGCCCCCAAGTAATTTACCAAGACTATAAAGTTGGAAAGTGAGATCAAGTGTCAATATGCTTTGGTAGAGGGATTTTCCTTGCTAGATGTTCCTTTTACAGAAGAAATAAAAGGTCATGATAAAGAATGAGGTCACAGAAAGCACTGCCCACAGAGTTGGGGTTTAAGTCACTATATTACTGTGTAATGTTAGAACAGAGACTTGAACATCCTCAACTTCATTTTTTTTCATATCTAGAATAAGGGACAATTTTCAAATCTGGATTTCATGATTTTATAATTAGTGTCACCTTAGATTGGTCAGGCCTTACATACTAGAAGCAAAGCTAGCTCATCATGGTGAGATTTCAACAACAAAGAGAAGGTCTTGTTGCCATCAACAACTTGCTTGTCAATGCCTGGACTTCATTTTATAGGAGACAAAGCCTTTGTATTCCACTCTTAGAGTAAGATTTATAATTCTTTTTTTAATCCTATTTATTTATTTTTAGTTTTCATCATTCATTTCCATGAGATTTTGAGTTACAAATTTTTCTCCCCATCTTTCACCTACCCCCACCCCAAAATAGGGAGCCTACTGAATACCCCTTTCCCCAATCTGTTCACTCTTATATCCTCCCTCATTCCCCCCCATAACTTTCTAGTAGGGCAAGATGGATTTCTATACCCCAGAGCCTGTATATATATTACCCAGTAGCATGTAAAAAAAAAATTAAACATTTGTTTTTAAAACTTTGAGTTCCAGATTTTTTTCCCTTCTTCCCTCCTCAGTCACCCCCACTGGGAAGATAAGCAATTTAATATAGATTGTACATGTGTAGTTCTGCAAAACATTTCCATTGTAGATATATTGTAAAAAACTAACCATATTTCCCTCCATCTTATCTCACCCCTCACTTATTCTATTTTCTCCTTTGACCCTATCCCTTTTCAAAAGTGTTTGCTTCTAACAACCCTCTCCCCCACTTTCTATCATCCCCCCTCTTATCCCCTTCTCCCATATTTTCCTGTAGGGTAAGATACCCAATTGAGTGTGTATGTTATTCCCTCCTTAAGCCAAATTCAATGAGAATAAGGTTGTCCCATTCCCTTTCACCTTTCTGCACTTCCCCTCCATTGTAAGTTTTCTCTTGCCTCTTTTATACGAGATAATTTACCCTAATCTATCTCTCCCTTTCTCCTCCCAATAAATTCCTCTCTAAACTCTTACTTTTATTTTTTAGATATCATCCCTTCATATTCAACTCATCCTGTGCCCTCTGTCTATGTATACATGAACATACATATACCCACACTCACATACATACTTATATACACATACGCCCTCCTATACATACATATATATGTATGCATTCATATGTACGTATATATTCCCTTCAACTATCCTCATACTGAGCAAAGTCTTATGAGTTACAATTATCATTTTTCCATGTAGGAATGTAAATAGTTCAACTTTAACAAGTTTCTTATGATTTCTTTTCCCTGTTTACCTTCTCATGCTTCACTTGCTTCTTGTATTTGAAAGTCAAATTTTCTGTTCAGCTATGGTTTTTCATCAAGAATCCTTGAAAGTCCTCTGTTTCATTGAATTGCCATATTTTCCCCTGAAACATTATACTCAGTTTTTCTGGGTAGGTGATTCTTGGTTTTAGTCCTAGCCCATTTGACCTCTGGAATATCTTATTCCAAGCTCTGTGATCCCTTAATGTAGAAGATGCTAGGTCTTGTTATCCTGATTGTGTTTCCACAATACTCAAATTGTTTCTTCCTGACTGCTTGCAGTATTGTCTCCTTGATCTGGGAACTCTAGAACCTGGCTATAATATTCCTAGGAGTTTTCTTTTTCGAATCTTTTTCAAGAGGTGATCAGTGAATTCTTTCAATTTCCATTTTTCCCTCTGGTTCTAAAATATCAGGGCAATTTTCCTTGAGAATTTCTTGAAAGATGGTGTCTAGGCTCTTTTTTTTTATCATGGCTTTCAGGTAGTTCAAAAATTTGTTAAATTCTCTCTCCTGGATCTATTTTCCAGGTCAGTGGTTTTTCCAATGTGATATTTCACATTGCCTTCTATTTTTTTCATTTGTTTGGATCTGTTTTATAGTATCTTGATTTCTCATAAAGTCATTAGCTGCCAATTGCTCCAGTCTAATTTTGAAGGAGTTATTCTCTTCAGTGAGTATTGAAAATTCCTTTTCCATTTGGCAAATTTGGCTTTTTAAGGCATTCTTCTCCCCATTGCCTATTTGGGCCTCTTTTGCCATTTGAGTTAGTCTATTTTTAAGGTGTTATTTTCTTCAGCATTTTTGGAGGGGGGGGTCTCCTTTAGCAGGCTGTTGACTTGCTTTTCATGATTTTCTTGCATCATTCTCATTTCTCTTCCCAATTTTTCCTCCACTTTTCTTCCTTGATTTTCAAAATCCTTCTTGAGTTGCTTCATGGCCTGTAACCAGTTCATATTTTTCTTGAAAGCTTTTGATTCAGGAGTTCTGACTTCATTGTCTTCCTCCTGTTCCATGCTTTGATCCTTTTTGTCCCCCAAAAAGGATTCTATGGTCTGTTTGTGCTTCCTCTGCTTGCTCATATTGCCAGCCAATTACCTGACTTTTGAGTTCTTTGCCATGGTAGAACTCTGCTTCCAGATGGCAGAGAGCTATTTCCCAAATCACTTAGGTTTTTTCAGCTGCCAGAGCTAATAGGAGGGCACCCCCTCTGCAGCCCCTACAAGGTCTGACACACTAGCCATATACCCCACAAACTCCACCCAAGATTGTGATCCAGATCCAAGCAGGTTAAAGCAAGAGTGATTACCCTCTGAATGGTCTCTTGGTCCCCCTATGATCTGCAGTCCAGAAGCTCTGGAAGGAGCCATGCAGAAGCAGCCACCATGCCTCTGTCACTTCTTGCCCTGGGGACAAGGGCCAGACCGCGCTCTTCCTTTACCCTTCCAACAGAGTTCCACCTTTTATTTTCTCTTTGCCATTTATGGGTTGAGAAGTCTGGAAACCACCACAGCTGCTGGTGCTTCACTCTCCTGAAGTCTGCTCCAGCAGCTGCTGGTCATGGCCACCCTGGGCTGGAACCATGGTGCTCACACAGGACAGAGCATCGGCTCCCAGAATGCTGCAATACATCTTTCCTTTTGGCCTGCTGGGCTGCCTTCAGTGAGAGATTTGTTTCTCTCTATCACTTTGTGGGTTCTATAGCTCTAAAATTTGTTTAGACTCATTTTTCACTTGTGTTAGAAGTGATGGGAGCTGGAGGTCATGCCAAGTTTGTGCTTCTACTCTGCAATCTTGGCTCCACCCCCCAAGACTTATAATTCAAATACCCATGAGAGACAATGCATTTAAATGCTACCAAATGTATCTTCAAGGCTCAACTCATAACTATTATTCAGAGAAATATTGTTTCCTAATAACCCTAGCCAACTTGTCTGATTTGAACTCCTATTAAACTTTATTCTTTTACTCTCATATGGCACTGATGACATGCTAACTTGTACCGCAACTCTTTGTATATGTGAATTTTCTTCACTATTCATTTATATATGCCCTGAAGACAAGCTTATGATGCAGGCATCTCTGTATATCCTCTACCACCTATAATTATTGTCAAATTAGTCACCCTGAAGGGGTAAATTATTGATATCAAGTCATGGAGGTAGAGGGAAGGAGATTATCCAGCATGATAGAGCCCTAAAGAGGGAGAGAAAGAGCTACTAACCAGGGAATGTTATAGGTGCTTGAAGTTCTTTTTCTTTTTTAGTACTTTGCTGTATTCTTTGAACTCTGGGATCTCTGCTCTTATCCATTTTGCTCCCTTCTTACCTCATCCTTGACCATTAAAATTTCAAAATGACTCCACTCTCAACTTCCCAAACTTTTCTTCTCTCCTCCCATTGAATGTGTTTTTATTTTTAATATAAGTAGAATATAAGATCAGTAGATATCTCTAGCTGACACATCATGTTTTCCTTTTGAAAGTATTAGATTCCCTATCATAAAAAACAAACAAACAAACAAACTAGAATATAGCTGGTGAGGGCCTCTGTGATCACCAGGGTGCAAATGAGTGTGTAGTGATGGCTTGTGTATAGGGGAGGGCTTAGCACATTCCCCTTATGGTGATCCTCTAGCCCAATATCCCTGGACTTCATGGAGAGCTGCCCTGGATAATTCAACTATTGATTCTCTCATGTAACCTCATAGTGTCCCTTTCCCAAATCTTGTCATTTTTTGTGCCTCAATACCTACCTGTTCTCTTTGACATTTAAGGTCTAGTATTGTGCTTTGGAGGCACAGGTCTCATTCACAGGGATGTAGTCACCTCTTCTCCTGGCATGATTTGACCTCTGAATATTTGACATTTTTGGTCACATTACTTAGAATGAAGGATATTCACATTATTGATGTGCTGAATATGTTTTTTCTGAAAATAAACACATATAGAATAATTTATATATGTATATGTATGTGTGTCTATATTATACACACAGAGTCAACCAAAAACAGAGTTTGATCTAAAAAAAATAAACTATTGGGTCATGTGTCCACATTTTTATTTCTCTAAAACTAACTTGACATGCATTGCATGGGAGTCACAGTCCAGAACTGAGCTTCCCTCAGGGGGCCAGTCCAGAACTGGATCAATTTGGGGGCTAGGGGTACAGAATTATATACCTTTTCAACAGGGGCTGATATCACTCTGTCATCATTGTAACTCTTGACAGAGGAAAAACCTAATTCCATCAGATCACTCCTCTATCATGCTAGACCACCTCTACTCTTGGGCTATCTAGGTCGAAAAATATGTCTTCACCTAAGCAGCTTCCAGTGCAATCTCATGATCAGTAATGTCCTTCTGAAGAACTTTGGAGAAGGGGTCTGGTATGACTGGGGGGGTTGGAGGAGCTCAGAGTGTCCAATATATTGATTACTAAAATTTAAAATCACTTTTCATAATAAATATACATAATGTGTGTGTGTGTGATAGTAGTCATCTCTAGGGCAGAGAGGGGGAAGAAAGAAAAAAATTGCATGATAATTTTGTTGTACATTTGAAAGGAATGGCAAGTTGTGCATAGTATATCTGCAGTTTCATATGCAATCATCATTTTTACTGTTCTATGTTATGGGAATGCTTTATTCCATAAATTAAAAATAAATTTAAAAAATCACAATTGAGGTTATTTTACTACTACTTAGAGTTGTTCTCCAATTATAAGTGATCAGGGACATACTTATGGAGCTTTATGGGTAGAAAATGAGTATATATTCATTACCTCATTTGATCCCCACAACAAAAGAGTGAAGCACAGATTCTATAACATTATTACTCCATTTTACAGACAAGGAAACCAAGGCTTAAAGATCATTTGCCATGGGTGACCAACTTGTGACAGGTAGAAGTGGGATTTAAACCCAGTATTTTCCTGACTTCAAGTTAGCAATCTCTGTATTATACTAAATTGCTTATAGGTATTGTGTTGTTCTGTAAATTTTCCTTAAGTTGTTAGAGGTAAAAAAAATATGGTATCATTTATAATGAAATAAGTTTAAAAACTGCTACTTAAAAAAAAACAAACTACTCCTTGTGCCTCTGAAGAGCTGTCCTAGTGCTGATGTAGGCAGGGCATAAAATGTGTGGATTCCTGTGTGTGTGCATATGTGTGTGTGTCTTTGTTTATTGCTTTAATAAGCGTAATATTTATTTCATGAGGCATCGTTAACTTTTATTATAGGTTTCCTACCCTTATAAAGTCAACTGTCCATTTGATGTACTGGAAATTTCGATTTTTAGGGGAAGTATAAATGCTTCTATGAGTGTTCAGGCTTCAGTTATCCTTTTTGGCAAACTGCATTCCTATAGACTGTGAATTTGTAGGCAAGAGAGAAAGTCATTTGACTTCCTTGCCAGAGGACAAACTTCAGTCATTCATATTCAGTACTACCATTCTATAGAACAATATTCAAGTCTAGAAAGATAACAAAATCCAAAAGTACGAATCCTATGGGAATAGCCAAAGAGTGATGTTGTCCCCTGGGGCATCAACTTTCCCTGCACCATACCAGCTCTGAGACACAGGTTAAAACATGAAGTTCAATGTATTGCACCAACCTTGTTACCTGTAGGCCTAGACTGGCCTTACTCTCAAACTCTCAGGGTGAAAAAACAAAAGTTTTGTGGTCTAAGATAACAACTGGCTTATATGGGGTACAATTTGTATTATTTTGGATAAATATAAAATTCTTATATATGTACATGTTGTCTCCCCTGATTGACTATAAGTTCCTTGAAGATGAACACTGTTTCCTCTTTGTCTTTGTATACCCTAACATCTAGCACTGCGACTGACTCGTAGCAGGCACTTAATAGCCGCTTATTGATTGAGTGTTGAAAATACTGAGACAAAAGACAAAAGATAACAGCCACAGAGAAACGATGTAGGGTGCAAGAAGAAGGGACTATTATTGAAAAGTAGTGATGGAAAGAGGTCACCAGGAAATATCTGCTTTTAGCATATGGAATACAAGTAAGAAAACAGATATAAAGGAAATTTTATATTATATATTTCTATATCTGGCTTTCCTTTGCACTATAGGGAAACAATAGGGCTACCCAGTAAACCTCCTAGCTTCCCTAAGGCAGTGCTTTGCTTATAATGCCAGTAGTTTATTTAGCTCTTCCCATAGGAGAAACATAAATTTAGAGCTTTAAGAGTTCTTCAAGCTCATCTTGAAGGTCAAGATAAACCTGCTTGTTTTATATATAAGGAAATTGAGGCCTGGATGGGGTTCAGTGGCCAAAGGCACAATAACTTCTTAGTAATCACCTCATGTTATATGACCAGGAGAGGAATGGAGCAAGAATATGGTCATCTGCACTCATGGCTGGGGGTTTATGTGATTTAGCATTGTTTTTAAGCAGGATTGCCTTGAAACAGATGACTTTTCAAAGGCTGCAAATTTCATGGGAATAATAAGAGTGTGATACTGTCCCTTGCAATCACCTTTCTCTGAATTTCACTAGCTCTGAGATTTAGGTTAAAACTTGAAATTCAGTCTTTTGAACCAATCTTGCTACCTCTAGGCCTAGATTGACCTTACTCTCAAATCTTTCTCTGGGTGAAACAAGCAAACAAGTAGACGGTGACATGTTCAGTGCTCTGAAAACGAAACTGGCTTCCTTCCGCATCTATGACTGGTGATTGCCTAGAATGACTACTAGGACCCTAGGAATGGCTAATATTTTAGAAATTAGCCTTCCTTTCCCTTCTGACCTCTAACTTATTTGACTGATAAGTAAAATCTATCATAATTTTATTACAAGACTTTGATTTAAGAGGAAGACATCATTTTGTGCTTTTATACCTCCCCACAGAGGTGCTTTTGATCCTGTACTGAGATTAGGAATTGATACTGAAGATAAAGAAGGACAGGAAAAAAAAACTTGGAGTAAGAGTTACCAGAGGAAAAGAAAATAGAATGGGGAAAGTTAAGGATGTTGCAATTATTATTTGCCTACCTTAATTTTTCCTAGGACTGGCTCAATGCACTGAAAAAGGGGGGAGAGGTTTCTACTGACCATACCCAATTTTATACATATGCCAGCTCATATAGGACCCCACGGAAGTATAGAGTACTTTCTTTCACAGGATTCAATCAAGCCTAATGTCTTACTTGAGAAATTTTGTGGTTTGAGTAGTTTAGACATAAGAAAATTTTGTAAGTGATGTTTGAGTATTAATAAGAGTAATTTTATTTTTTGGTTTGGACCTATAATTTTATTGATATAGATTATTTGGGGGAAGTCAGTTTCCTCTATTAATACAGATTCTTAACTATTCTGCAAATAATGGATTTAGCAAATTTCCTGTGGAACGCAAAGCTAAGTTATACTTTGCTTTGCACAGACAGCTTATGTCAAAGCCAAAACTTGAACTTAATGTTTTCCTGACACTGAGGCTAACTTTTTTTTCCACTTACCACACCTGCTGCCGCTCAATGATAAATATGCTCTTTGACCTTAAATCTTTTGTGCCCAATTCTCCTTTTTTTTCCCCAGGATTTTAGATCTATTGAAATTTCTGTAGCATGCCATTACCCAAACTTTACTTAAGATGAAATGTTAAATTATTAAGCAAATAACATAGCCCCACTTAGGGGAACATCAGCTGAACAAGTTTTGCTGTTAGTGGCATTTGGGATCATTGGAAGGCTTTTACTATACCAAAATTAAAGATATAATTGCAATACTCTTTTTCCCTCAAATCAGAACTTTTTAAACTTATTTATCATTAGGTAACTTCCCAGAGATCTCTCTGAAGTACTGGAAATATTCTAATTGAAATGTTGAATCAATAACTTTGA
The DNA here is from genome assembly GCF_028583685.1 of Petaurus breviceps papuanus. NCBI lineage: Eukaryota > Metazoa > Chordata > Mammalia > Diprotodontia > Petauridae > Petaurus > Petaurus breviceps. Next base: position 4,991,431 of record NW_027185698.1, read on the forward strand.
CATTCAGTCAGAAAATTCCTTTTTCTTTTCATGTTATCATGAATACTTGCAAATGTTAATAATAGTTTATAATAAATAATGAGCTGTATGTATTATGTTAGTGTGAAAAATTATCAATACACTGGTATCTTTATAGATCATGTTTTCCTACAATTGTGCCATCATTGTTATTTGGCCTCTTTCTGATTACTTGATAATAATATACTTTATTCACACTTGGCATACTTATTGCAGTTTGCAAATGTGTGATATTTGTTGTTTATGTCTGTACATGAATTTATTGATTTTTTTTTAAATTGCAAGGTTCATATTGACCAGTTATTGACTGGAAGTTCTCATTCTACTATAAAATCTACACCATATTTTATACAGGTTGAGAAATATTTCACTTTTATGATAGAAGTAGCTTCCTTGGATAATTGTTTGACTATTTTTTGCAAGTGCTTTAGATAGGATTATTTTAAAGTTTGTTAGGGACAAGGGGAGGATTAAAGAAGGGAGAGACACCTCAGTCCTAGACAAGTGGTATAAATATATGGTACTATGGTGAGAAGAATGAAGTACTTCTACTTTGCTCTGGTCTCTCTTCCAAGAGACAGATTGACATAGTGTATAGAGAGCTGAATTCGAAGCCAGAAATATCCAGTTTGGGGTCGTATTTCATGCATGTATGTTATGTGATCCTGCAGAAATCACTTACCCTTAGTGGCAGAGAGGTTTCTGTCCTACATTGGCTTAGGGAGTTTTGTTAACTGGTAGTTCCCGATGCCAAGAAGTCCTAGCGTAAATCCATATTCCTTTCCCTTCTAAAGGGATTAATTTCTGACCATCTCCTCAGGAATTTCCACTCTTCTTGTTTTAGCTTTTCCAGCCTAGGCATCATTTAGCTGTCTGTGGTGAATTCAAGTTACCAGGGCTAAATGAAATACTTAAAAAATTACTGACAATATTAGAAAATATGACTCCTTAGCCAATCTCAATGATGCTTGAGGGATCATAAAACATTAGAGAAGAGGAACAAGAGCAAATGTTCCAATTTCTTTTTAAAAGAAGGAGAGCAAAATATGCAAATTATTAACTTCCAGTCCATGGCACAATTCTAGACTCTATTATTAAGGGGATGGTTAGTTAACATCTGGGAATGATCACAAATAGCCAGATGACTCCATCAAAAATAAATTACATGGTAAACTAGTCTTATTTCCAGTTTTTTACAGGGTAACTACTTTAGAAGATAATGAAGTAGTTAAAGATATTTTGTAGCTGGATTTTTATTAAAGTATTTGATGATATGATGAAGTCTCTCCTATTATGGTCAATAGTCATTATAAATACAATGTCAACATGGGGGGAATTTTCTAATGGAGTGCTCCTGGGATGTTTTTTTACTCTGTTATGCAACATTTTTATGCATGCTTCTGATGAATTCATAAGCTAAATATTTGCCAAATTTACAGAACACATGAAGGTTAGAAAGATAGCTAATATATTGAATGACATTCAGAGTCACAAAAAGATCTATCAAGGTTATAATGGGGCCAAATTGAATAGGATTAAACTAAATATGGGTAAATAAAAGAAATGACATTTTGTTTCAAATACTCAATTTCAAAAATAAAAGAAATATTTATTTAGACAACAAAATCAGAGGCACGTATGTGGCACAGAGCCTTGGACTGCAAGTCAAGAATACCTGCATTTGGGGCAGCCAGGTGGCACAGTAAGAGTAAGAGCACCGGCCCTGGCGTCAGGAGACCCGGGATCGGTTCCGGCCTCAGATATGGCACCCACACAAAATAAATGGCCGTGTAACCTTGAGCAAGTTACTTAGCCCCAGTTGTTTATAAAAAAAAAATGCATTCAAATTCAATTTTATGCATCTACTAGTTGTGTGATCCTAGTCACATAACCTATGCTTGCTTCAGTTTCCTCATTTCTAAGTTGGGGAAAATAATTACACCTACTTCTCAGCATCATTGTAATGATAAATCTAGTTAATATTTTAGAGCATTAAGCAAAGTAACTGTCACATAGTAGGCATTTAAAATGATTGTTAAAAAGACAGTAGTTTCTATGAAAAAATATCTGGAGATTTTAGTAGATTGAAAGTCCATTATATGTTCTTTTTATAACGGTGTGACATGGCAGCAGGAAAATGTCAATGATCTTCATTAAGAAAAATATTATGTTGAGAAAGATGGATGTGTTAGATCACATGGTCAGTCCACATCTGGAGTACTATGCTCACTTCTTGGTACAGTGGTTATAGAAAAATAACCAGAACATTTCCAAGAGGAGGAGACTAGAATTGTAATATGACTTCAAAAAAGGTGCCAAAAGAGATTCTATGGAAGAAACTGGGGATATTTATCTTAAGGAAGAGGAGACATTGTGGGAAAGGGGGTGGGGCATAATCATTCTTTTCAATTGTTTGATGATCATATGCAAATGAGTTTAGAATTGTCTTGCTTAGTTCCATAGAAGAGAGTCAGGAATAATCAGTAGAGTTGCCCAGGAGCAAATTTGTGTTTAACAAAAGGGGGAAAACATTATAACAATTAAACTATTCCAAAGTGGAGTAGGCTGCTTTAGGAGGTAACCGGATCCTTTTATTAGCAGTCCTTAAGCAGAGGTCAGGTAACTCTTTGTATCCTCCCTTAAGTACATTGTTGAGATTTTTGTGCAGTTGTCACTTGGACACTATGGACCTTGAGATTCCTTTCACCTTTTCGATTCTGTGATTTTGTTAAGAAAAATGTCTTGCTATGAATTGGCAGTTATTTTTCTGTGCTCTCTATATTCTAAATGTCATATCATTAGTAAAGTCTTGCCCCAAAACAAATTATTACAATAATTCCTAAAGCAGTATTTTTTTCTTTTTTCAACAAACTTGCAAACAGTTTCTTTTAATGCAATTATTTTCTAGTCCTATGTTAAAGAATGCATGTTTAGTTTTGCCTTGTTTTATTTTCATGGACATCATAGTACTTCAGTTATTTTCATATATTTTGGAGAATTGTAAAGGACCTAGATCAGTTTCCATCCTTTACTGAAAATGAGAAGCAATACAAATAATTGATTTAACAAAAGTTATGGAGTTCTTAGTGACAAATCCTGGATTAGATACCAAATATTCTAACTTTCAATTCTCACAGCTGTTTTCTACAGGCACAGTGAAAGCAATGGTTTATCAAAGCTATTTCCCTAGTATTTTACCTAGGTTCAGTCAATCAGTCAATCAGCTTTCATCTGACATTTTTTCCCTTACTTTTTATTTGCCAGTTATTGTGCTAAGCACTTGGAATACAAAAAGGTAAAATCAGTCCCTTCATATAAGAGGCCCACATTTTAATGTGAGAGATAGCATACTAAAAAACATATGGAAGGTAATCTCGGAGGTGAAGTCATTAGCATGAAAGAGGACCAGTTCATTTGCCAGTCTGTAAATTAGATGTTAGGAACAGTAGGGATTTTCAACAAGGAAAGAACAGAAGATAAGTTGAACTCTATAGATCCCAAGGGAAGGAGCAAACCTTTTTGACTTGTGTGAACAAGTCTTAGTAAGTTATTTTAGATAGCCATGATTAATACCATGCAAGTGCAGGCTTTATAAAAAAAAACAAGTCAATCATTTCCATGAATTGCACTATATAAGTCAAAAATAACAATAGAACATGCTAATATTTCTAAACCAATTTTAAATGGTAGAGGGGCAAAAAGATATACCCAGTGGTGATACATTTGGTTTTATATGAAGATTAATTTATTTCTTTATGTTGAAAGCAAATTGCTTATAATTACAAGGATGTCATTTATATTGAATCTTCTAGACACAGTCCTTTAAAAAGGTAGTTCATAAAAAGAAAGTCAGAATAATGTATGAATTCCATGATAAAGTACATATATATGTCTCCCCTCTACCTTCTTCAAATAAGTTAAGGAATCAATCTCTTCTTGTTCTCCAATTCCATTTTATTCAATTTCATAAACTAATTTTCATTTTATTAAAAATACTTCTTTAAATAGTATTTATGAAACTATATTTATAAAATATTTCCATTGGAAAGAAATAAAAAACATTAGAATTGGTTACAATTGTTCCTAAACAACCAATAAACTTTTGAACTAATAAAAATGATATTTTACCAGAACAATTCAGTACTGTTGAATTTTTTTAATTTAACTTTTTGAATTTTTATATGTATTTTCCTGTAAATTGATATGATATGTATATATATATATATATACCCATTCATTCCCTCAGGAAATTGAAACCTCCAATTTGGAATTATTAAAAAAAACAACAACAAACAGTAACCTTTTATGCTTTATAGCTGTACTGGAATCAGATGTCCAGTGCATATAATGGGTAATTAGTATTGTGTTTCTTAGCATACTCAGCTCCCACCATTGAAAAGTATAATAATTGAAAGAATACAGAAGATATCATTTGGTGTTGGCTTAATATTAAGAAAATATTTGATAAATTTCATTTAATTCCTACCACTAATCCCTAATCCTGAATACTATTTGGGTATGGAAATCCTGCTTATTTGTTTATATTAATTCACAAATCCAGATTATGTATATACTAATACATAAACACTAAAACTAATTGCAAGGTTTCTCTGTGTTTATTGCTTTTGTCATAACTACTCCACCACTGGTTTCTACTTTCCCTCTCTAGGTGTACTTGCTGAAAACCTCCCATCACCTTAAGCTTTCAGAGTTTATTTCTGTCATTAAATTTAATTTATAATTATATAAGTTCCAAAGACTGTTACAACTAGAATGGACCTTAGAGATTATCAAATACAGCTCTGCCATTTTCTAAGTAAAGAAAATGAGGGTTAGAAAAAGGAAATGATTGCTTAGAAAGGGAAAGTAACCTTGGGCTCATATTAAACAGGACAAAATTTCAAGTCTCCTGATGTGGTTTCTGGTTTGTCTTTCTTGAGAATCTAGATACTATAGTAGAGTGGAATTGGAATCAGGAAGGTAGAAATTTGAGTCCTGCCTCAGACAATGACTAGCTCTATGTGGACAAGTCACTGCTTCAGCTTCAATTTCCTCATTTGTAAAATGACAGTAAAAATAGCACCTAGTTCACAGAGTTATTGTGAGGATCAAATTTGATAACATGTATGCATATTGCATATATGTAATATATACCCCATTCCAAATGTTAAAGTAAAATATACTTGCTACCTATTTTTGTACTAATAATTTGTATTAATAGTAATTAACTATTTAATAGTTATTAATTAATAGTAACTATTTTGTACTAATAATTGTACTAACAAGTATAATTTCTACTAATATGAAAGAACTGGAATACATATAGAAAATATTACATGTACTTTAGTTAAGAGATTCCACCTATTTTTGCTGTTTAGTTCATTATCATATCTTAATAGTTCTTCTTCCTCTTCCTCTTCCTATTCTTCTCCTTCTAATTCTCATTCCTCTCCTTTTGTCTTGCTGTTCTTTCTTATTCTTCATTAGTGATAATACCTGAATGTCTGCTATTTTTCTTTTATATTTGATACTATCCATTTTGAGTTTTCCTTAAGGGATCCTAGGAACCTTAAAGTACTATAGAATCATGATGATGATGATGATTGTAATATGTATAAGCAGTAATATTACCTTAATTTCTGTGACTGTACTTTTATATTTGACAGCATCCACTTATATGTTATCTATAGAATTTAACATGTTTTTCAATATGTTACTTCCACTACCCGGTCATTGGTGGGCTTGAGTTTGACAGAAAAATTATTGCTTAACTAATAGTATTCTCTGCACTTTCCATGTGAATATTTTCCTTTGCATCTTTCCTATGTTGAATGATGACTCTTTGTGTTATTTGATATCTGTCCTGTGGGGGTCCCAGTGACTTTGTGCATAAAGTCTCACATGGCTTAAATGATTACTCATTAATATTTTTCTTGTTTTTTTTTGCTATTTGTTCCCAAATTCATACCTATGTACTTAACTTATGCCCCATCTATTCTCCAACACTAATCTCTGATTTAGCCAGGGCTATTCCTTGTTCATCTTAAAAAACACAACAACCTACCAAGTTCACTTCTATCTTGAAATAATTGCATGTATTACTTCCCCTTTGTAGAATGTTCTTCCTGTACTCCATCCCCAACTGTTCCAATTATACCCATATCTTAAGTGCCATTTTTTTGCCTTCTCTTTAAAGTCTTTCCTGGCACTTGCAGCCTATAGAGAGTTATCTTTTGTTTTCTCATTTTTGAGCAGCTTCATATTGTACTGCTCAATCAACATAATCCTCAGAGTAAGAGAAATATCAGCCTTGTTGTCCTCTGTGGTTATAATGTACCTGTACTATCTAATTCTGTGCACCACATTTTAAAAGGGACATCAAATATTTCATATAAATCTGAAGAAGAATGACTAATTTTATTGAGTATTAGGTCTTGAAGGTTTCTAAGGAAATGTTGGGGCTTATATGATGGGATCAGGGTTCCCTTTGTTTCTCCATAACAGAGTAATTTTTGCTTAAAAAGAGACAAAAGTGTCCCTGGTGTTGCAGTGGCGGCTCTGTTAGTCCAAAAGCTGTTGGGGTTTCAAGATGTGCTGTGGTGAAACCATCTCAAAAAATTCAGAGTCAGACCACCTCTTATATAACCAAGTATAGGCATTTATTGAGATTTATGCCTTCCATGAAGCAGGCTAAGTTCCAAGAAGAACCAGGAACTTGTTCTAGTGAGGAGTGAGGCATATATGAAGAAGTTGCGACATTTGCGGGGGTCTAGGTAGGTACAGTGGGGACTATAATGAAGTTAGAATATTAGGGCTGGGGGCAGCTTTACTAGGATTCCATCACTGGGACCTTATTGGACCTTGCCTGTCTTGAGGCAACTTTCTGGTCACCTAAGAACATTATAAGTCTCGTCCACATGGAGTTGGGTCCTCCAGCTTGGTGGTCATCCAAAAACACAAGGTCACCATACATAGCTTGCCCTGCAGTCTAGCTCCATTTCTATATGGAGACAAGGGTGGTAGTAAAGACATGTCTAAAAAAGCTAAGAACCCCTTTATTCTCATTGTGCAGCCTTGTTTTGATATGGCAAAGTAAACTTCCTTTTCTTCACTATTCAATGACTTTGGAGTTCCTCACTTTATTTAAAAAAAAGATAAAACCTGAATGAATAGGAAAGTGATGTTATGCTACTATCTAACATAATAGAAGCAAAAATCTAGAGAAGTCAAGGACTAAGAAATCACCTATTCCAATCACCTCTGTATATACAAGGAAATATGTAGAGTTGAAATGACTTGTCTAAATTAATAAAGTGTCAAATATCTGAATTGAACCCAGGTATCCTGACTTCAAGTTTAGTGTTTTTTTTTCTTTTTATCATGGCATACTGCCTTCAAAAAGGCAATTTTATATTAGGGTCAATTGAAGGGACTTGGAATAATTTCATAAATCCATAGAGAAGGTAATTCATAAATAGGTATGGGCAGATAGCTATTCTCCAATATATGAAGGATTGACACCAGGAATATGGTTTAGGTTTGTGGTATTTTGTCTCATAGGAAGAGAAAATAATCAGTATTAGGAAGTTACAAGGAAATATTTTTTGGTTGAGAGTAAGGAAACAATAAACAAAATAATAGAATTTGTTCAAATATGGAATTTGGGAGGTTGTGAGTTCCCTGTTTATAGGGGTCTTCAGGGAGCAGCTGGATATCCACTTAGGGGAATGAAAATGAGATTCATGCCTTAGGGTGGGGATGCATTTGGGCTAGAGATTATGTCCAACATTGATACTCTATCACTCAATGTTTAACAGAATTTATTATGTGTCTCCCAGGGTTCTATTCTGTGCTGTGTTTCTGCTCTATATTCTTTCAATGCCCTCATCATTTCCCATAAATCTGTTCAAACATATTTGAAGCTATCTCACACTCAACATAGACAAAACAAAACTCATTAACTTTTCCCCAAATTGACTTCTTTTCTGAAAAGAGCCCCACAATATTTTCAGGCACTCATTTGGGAGTGATCATGAGTCATTACCACTCACCTCATGTATCCCATGACTTGATAAAAATTTTTAATTCTATCCTCAAAATATCTCTCAACTATTTTCTCTTCTCTCCATTCCCATAGCCATCATTCTACCTCAGGCTCTCACTTTCTATTGCTTGGAATAATGAAATATCCTGCTAAATGTCCTCCTGGCCTCATGTCTCTACCTCCAATCCATCCCACACACAAGTGCAAAATTTACATACCTTAATCAGGTTTTATCATATCATTGCTTCAATAATTCCATGATTACCCTATTATTTCCAGAACTAAATACAAACTCCTCCATTTGAAATCACAACCTGACTCTAGGCTACCTTTACAAACTTATTGTTTATATTTACATTTATTCTTTAGTTATTTCACTAATATATGTATATACACACATGCTATAAATACATTTACATATATATATATATGCACACAAATGTGTGCTCAACTAAGCATGCAGTTTTTTCAACTAAATCATGTGACCATCAGGGACAATATTTATTGTTTTAATATTTAGTAGACCATTTAACAGAGCACTAAGTAGATAATTAGAATGTACTAATTTCATTTGACTGCTAGGTTTGCAACATTATTGTTTCCCTCCTTATTTAGTGATGATTGCCAAGGCCATTTCATTACATGGTGAGTGGCAGGGGTGGGGGGAGGGGCATGAGTTGATTTGACTTTTTTTCTTAATGTGTCAGTTATTTTTTTTTCTAGCAAATCTGAGGCTTCAGTGAGTAAAGGTTGATTGAGGAGAGGACATATAGAGCACTTGGAAAGATGGAAGGCAGAAGAAGGGAGCGGAATAACATGAGAAAAGCGCAGTGGAAGATATAAAGGAGGGTGGAAATGATACATTTTTGTTGAGTGGACAAAGGGATAAAAATAGTTAATGGAAAAAGTGGAAAAATATGGTGCTTTCCATCAATTTTGAAATTTTAATAATAATCAAGTCACAAAAAATTAATTGCATCATTGATTGATAAGAACATTTATGCAAATACATAAAAATTATTTTGTTGCCATAGATATACATGAATGTGATGAAAACTATGATTAATAAACAAACACAAGGTATGGCTCCAGATCTCCCTCAGCTTACAATCTAATTGGTGGAAGAACATACACATGAAAGAGTTAAACATAAATATAACAAAACATTTAAAATATTTTCTAATTTCTTTGAAATCTACTGGTATAAAATTGTTCATGTTAACAATTTTGAAATTATTTTCTTGTCTAGTCTGACAACTTAGGGAATATTAAAAACCATCTAATTTGTGGGTTCCTGTAAAACATTAATGTGCCTTTTTTTGGTTGCCCTTGGGAAGTGTATAATTGGACCATCTGAAGGAACTAATCAGCTACCATAGAAAATCCAAGCTGAGAGCAAGAGAAATGATCTCATATCTCAAAAGCATATATTTAAGATATTCCTTTTCAAAGGAAGAAGAGAACCAATGTAAATGATAACAAGAGTTTAACTTTTTAAACAACCTTAGAGACTTTGCTTGTATAACTAAGAGAGAAGAACCTTTTTTTATTCACTGATCTTGTGCTTTAGGAGGTGCTAAAGCACCACAGATCAAGAAACTTCACCCTCATCAGCAATGGCTAGTCAGCCTCCTTGAGCTAGAGGAGTAGCTTATCCTGTAGCATCCCACGCAGTGTACCTCCCAGTCAGTAGCAAGTGATGTCCTATTTGCAGGAACATACAGGTCCACATTGTTTGTTTTGTTTTGTTTTTTACTCTGTGATTCCAGCAACTTGGAGAAAATGATTTTGCAAAGCTTTCTTTCTTTATTAATCTGTTCCCTAGCTTCCCTCTGTCGCCTTTCTTCTCCCTAGCTGCCCACGTTTCTTGGGATTTCTTAACAGCTGAGTTCTGAGAGCTTGTCTGTGACAAGACTTTCAGGACCAAGGACAGTGAAGGGAGATTGTGTGTCTGAGAATGGAGGTATATTGTTCTAAATAATAGACATGGCATAAGCATAACATTTAAATTGTCAAAATTTTATACTGATTCACTTACTTCCTTTCATATGAGATTTTTTTTCTTGAAGATTAATGTACCAAAAGCAGCAGAAAAATAAAATCATTTAGAAGGTTTATGGTTTTCCTTAGGTTTTAGCATGTAAAATTTTTCCTGTAGTAGGATAAAATCCATGTAAAACATGATACCAGATTCCTCAAAGGAATGAAACTGTGAAGATCTGAGTAAGCAAGAGTGTAGGCGTTTGTAAATTATCATGCTGAATTTCCCACTCAATAAAATGACTATATATTTGCAAATTGCTCATGATTGCACCCCTGAAAATAATAGTCTTTGCTTCAGCTGTTATTTATGTGGCTTACAACAAACAGAAACACTCATGTATTAAAGTCAATTTCACAAGTAATACCACATGTACACAGGTGACCATAAAATTCAATAGTTTATGGAAGCACATTAAAGTTTATATATTTTTCGTTAATCTTATAGTGGCTGTACCTTATCCCCAGTGAGTGTTATGGTACTATGTAATATAAAAGGGATTAAAAAGGAAACACACAAGCACACATAGACACCATAAATAGAACTTACTGCAAGATCTGATTTGATTTATTATTATAAAATGTTATAAATGTCTGTAGGGGTGTGTGTGAGAGAGAAACAGAGAGAGATTTGAGTATGTTATATGCCTCCTGATCAAAGGTACTGAAGGTGTGATTTTTTTCCTATTAGAAGAGAAAGGACAAGTTTTGAGTAACTAGGGGAGTGTAGCGGCAAGCACCCCAAGCATCCTCAGGGTTTACAGCTACCACAGGTTCTTGGATCTGCTTTGTTAAAGGAAAGCAACTCAAAATGGGTTAACAAGCTTACTTTAATCAGTCAGACATATATCGTTTACCTTGTTCAGGGGAAAAAGGTCAGCACCCCGAACTTCAAAGCATACAGGCAGAATTATCAAGACAGAGAAACAGATCAAGTAGACAGATTTCCAAACTGTCCAACCATTACATTCATACCAAATCAGCATCTGGGTTTTTCAAAGCCGGGGGACTCTCAACAACGGCTTCCCAGAATTCAGATCAAATCACAGAACACTTCTCAAAGTGAGTCCCAAAACAAAGCTACACATCAGGGCTTATATAGCCTTCTCCTGGCTCAGAGAATGTAACAACCTTTTGGACCCACTGGCCAATCAAAAAGTATCTACTGAAAAACAAGCCTCCCACCCCAGGCTTGAGGTGCACTTTAGCCTAGGGCCAGGGAAGATCTTCTAAATTTGCATTCCCATTACAGGGAGTAGGCATCATTTTAAATACATATATGTATGCATGTAATTATACATGTATGTATGCATGTATGTATGTATATATGTATTGCTCAATTTTATTACATCACCAGGAAAAGTATGTGGCTGATGACTTTGCTAGACTTAATGTCAGGGAGGAAGCCTTGGTTTCTGGTTTTGCACTTGGCATATCCTGGCACTGTGGTTATGGGAAAGTTATTTAAACACTCAGTTTCACAGGCAGTTCTCTAAGATTATAAGTGCCAAAAGAATCATTGAAGATAGTGACTTTATTTGAAAGAGTTCTGTACATCAAAGAAATCATAATCCCAAACAATAAAAGGCCATACTCTGAAATTAGGGTACTAATATGTAACTTTAGATGATATATTCTTTTAAATACACAAAATAAAAAAATATATAAAAAAATCAATATATTCCTGCTTTATGGAAATCCTGAATTACATAATGATGAATCAGCACAGCCCTGGGGGAAAAATGAATAGTTGTCTCAGTTTCTTGAAGACTAATGTTTTTTGGGGAGCCACATGGAATAGACAAAATGAAATTGTATTTTTGTACTTTATTTTTAATTTAGTATAATTATTCAATCAACAAATCCCTCCCAATTTCATTAGAATGTAAAGGAAAAAATCCTTTTAACAAATATGTATTGTTAATCAAAATAAATCACCTCATTGATTAAGTAAAAAATATATATTTCAATAAATAATATGGAGACAATCAGCCTTCTGTCAAGAAGTGTGTAGCACCTCTAATCATGGGTCTTCTGGAATCATAGTTGGTCATTACATTGATCAAGTTTCTCAAATCTTTCAAAGTTGTTTGCCTTTACCGTGTTAATATATAGATTATTCAGCTGGTTCTCCTTACTTTCCACTGTAACAGTTTACCCATGTCTTCATAATTTATTTTGAAGGCATGATTTAATTTTTTCTTTTTTATTTTTTGGAGGGCAATTGGAGTTAAGTGACTTGCCCAAAGTCACATGGCTGGTAAGTGTGTCAAGTGCCTGAGGCCAGATTTGAACTCAGGTCCTCCTGACTTCAGGACCTGTGTTCTGTGTTCTATTCATTGTGCCACCTAGCTGCCCCAAAAGCATGATTTCATTTTTAAAAATAAGTTTTTCTTATGTGAATTTGCAATATGTGCCTTTCATACCTACCACTGAAAAATAAAATCCTCATTGTAGATATGAATAGTTTTGCAAAACAGTATCCTATATTGCTTATGCCCCCAACTTTAATTCCTTCTTTATATATATACATTTTTTTTGAAGCTATTGGGGTTAAGTAACTTGCTCAAGGTTACACGGCTAGTTATTTCTGGGTGTGCTGGCTGCTGAGTATCTGAGCCCAGATTTGATCCCCAGGTCATCCTGATACTGGAGCCAGTGGTCTTACTTGCTGAGCCACCTGGCCTCCCCTTTCTTTATATTTTAAGCTCATCAATTCTGTGTCAAGAGATAAGAGGCATGATTCATCTTCTAGTCTTCTTGACATGTTCAGATTTTATTACATTGATCAGGTTTCAAAGTCTTTTCTATATTATTTTGTTGTGTGAATTGTTATCTTATTCCTATTCATTTTATTCTTATTACACCACAGAATTCAATTGCATTCATATGTGATAATTAATTCACCCATTTCTCATTTGATGAACAACTTTTGTTTCTAATCATTTGCCTCCACAGATTAGCTATTATGAATATTTTTCTACGTAGGTGTCCTATTACTTCATCTTTGGTGTATAGACATAGTAGAGGTCTTGCTGAGCCATTGAGCAATGAGTATGCATAGTTTAGTACCTTTGGGATATAGTTCCAAAATGCTTTTCACAATGACTGCAATAATTCACAGCTCCTCAGTAGATGAATATACCTGTTTTCTTTAAGTCTTCCAATTTTTTTCTTTTCCCTTTTTTTCATATTTGCCAATTTGATGGATAGGACAACAGAATTACTTTAATTTGCATTTATATAATTATTAATTATTTGAACCATCTTTTTCTATGGGTATAGACAGCTTCCTTTGAAAATTACCATATTCATGGGGTGGCTATGTGGCTCAGTGAATAGAGCACCATCCCTGGAGTCAGGAGGACCTGAGTTCAAATATGACCTCAGACACTTAACAGAAAAACTAGTCACATGACCTTGGGCAAGTCACAACCCCAATTGCCATACCTTCCCCCCTCAAAAAAAAAGCAAAGCCCCCCAAAACAAACAAACAAAAAGAAAGAAAATAACCATATTCTTCACCATCTATTATTTGGGAACAATTCTTATTCTTACAAATCTGAATTAGTTTTCCACATATGTTAGAAATGAGAACAGAGAAAATTGCTACAAAAAGTTACTCCTTTTCTGCTTCTTTTCTAATTTTAGCTTCATTGGTTTTGTCTGTACAAAACACTTTTAAAAAAATGTTATGTAATAAAAATGTCCATGTTTTCTTCCTGTGTTTCTCTATATCCCTTGTTTGGCTATGAACTTTTCTCCAATCCACATATTTTAAGATTATTTTTTTCTTTTCTAATTTCTTTATGATGTCACCCTTTACATCTAAGAAAAGTAACTATTTAGAATTTATCTTGGAATATAATATGGATGCCCATCTATATATAGTTTCTGTCTCACTACTTTGCAGTTTTCTCAGTTTTGTTGAACAATGACTTCTTATCCCCGAAACTGTGATCTTATTCTTTCTTCAAACTCTAGGCTCTTGTTTTCATTCATTTCTGTATATCTTGTACCTAATCTCTTTCACTTATTTATAAGCAAGTACCAATTTTTTCTGATGATTACATCTATATCATGGGCTTAGCCTACTCATGTGCAATGAATAATTTTCCAATTATTTATGTCTGTTTTTATTTCTGTAATATCCTTTTGTAGTTGTAGATTGTAGTTGTATAACCACTGCATGCATATTGGTAGGTGGAGAGGTTATGAAGTATAAGAAGACTAGAAAGGTGTGTGAGTGTGTGTGTGTGTGTGTGTGTGTGTGTGTGAGAGAGAGAGAGAGAGAGAGAGAGACAGAGAGAGAGAGAGAGAGAGAGAGAGAGAGAGAGAGAGAGGTTTTGTGGCAGGAGGTAATGTTTGGTGCTAGCTTATGAATGGGTTTTGAATACCAAACAGAGGATTTTGCATTTGATCCTGAAGGTGATAAGGAGACAGAGGAATTGGTTGGGTAGATGGTGACATGGTCAGATATACCCTTTGGAAAAATTACTTTGGCAGCTTAATGGAAGATGATCTGGAGTGAGCAGAGACTTAGCAGGCAAACTGACCAGGAAGCTCTTGCAGTACTCCAGTTTTGAAGTAGTGAAGGCCTATATCAGAGTGGTGGCATATTTGAGAGTTGTCACATAGGTGAAATCAACAGATCGTGGAAGCAGATTGGATATTGCAGGTGAAAGATAATGAGGGGTTAAGGATGACGCCTAGGTTGTAAGACTGGGGTCTGGTAAGATAGTATAGTATTAGTAACAGGAAATTTTGGAACAGGGAAAGATTTAGGAGGAAAGATAAAGAATTCAGTTTTGGACATGTAGAGTTTAAAATGTCTACTGGATTTTCCCTTTGAGATTCAATAGGTGGTTGAAGGAGAGAGACTGGGGATGAGCAGAGATGTTAGGGCTGGATAAATAGTGGATAAGTGAAATAGTATAGAGAGAAATGGGAAGAGGGTCCAGGATTGAATCCTGTGGGATGCCCACAGTTAGTAAGCATAATTTGGGTGAAAATGTGGAAAGGAGAATGAGAACAGTCAGATCATTATGAAGAGAAGCCAGGAGAAAATTAATGCCCAAAAACCTGTGAAGAAAAAAAGTATTGAAAAGAGGGTGATTGGTTTTGTCAGAGTCTGCAGAGAGGTTAAGAAGGAGGAGAATGTAGAAAAGGCCATTGGATTTGGAGATTAAGAGAATATTATGAACTTTAGAGAGGATAATTTCAGTTCCTGGTGGGATTATTTTTGTTGTGATTGTTTAGTCATTTTTTTCCAGTCTTATTTCCTGAATTTTGACTTTGTATTAGTACCAGGCTCTGTCTCCTTCTGCAGAGAATGTTGGGAGCTTGCTTGGTCTTGTTTTGAATTATTTTGCTTCCTGTTTTTTTTTTCAGGAATATAGTCTTGTGTTCTTCAAGGATCTCAAGGGTTTCTCAAACTAGGTACCTGTAATTTTTCAGTGCATCCAAAGCTGACGAATCTAGTCTGAGAACAGATCACTGCACTCCTTGTCTGAGATTTGAAAACTCCTCATTCAATTTTGGATCTGGTTCATATTCTCGTGGAGTGGCTTCTGTTTGGAACTCAAGTAGCCTCCTGCTGACCCCAGTCACCTTCAGTTAGCTAGAAGGCCCTGCAGGTTCAGTGCAATAGAACTACTGACTCTGTGTCTGAGCTACTTGTCCTTATCATTCAACCACAAAATTAAGACTGAGCTGGGTGTGTCTTCTGTTTGCCCAGAGTATATCCCATGACCTTTGCTACCCTTAAGGTCAAGTACATTTCTTAGTCCCTGCTGAATCTGTGACCAATCTCTAGGGTAAGAATATCAGAACTATAAGTCGACTTCTATTACTGCCCCCTATACAATGTCAGCCCCTATTATAAGAGATTTGAGAGTTCAGAGCTTTCCCCTGTATACAATTCTACACAATACCTTTCTGGGGACTAGCTAACCTCCCCCCAGCACCGACCACCATATTTGCAGACTTCTGTTTCTCTCTGGTGACCTGGGATGAAAAGATCAATCATGATTATTTCTTGGAATTCTTAATTAGAACATAGGTTGATGCATTTCTAAGCTTTTGTCAAATAGTTGCTGGGTGAGGAGCTGATCTATACTGCTTTCCCCATCTTGACTAATGTCTTTGTATTTACTTACTCAGCTTACATATAGGTGACTTCATAGCTATAAGGGAACTCACAGGGAAGGAAACGCCCACTCTCAAAGCAGATCAGTGCTTTCTATGCGACATATGTCCCTTTCACAAATTGTTCAGTTGCTCCAAGAATCTTCAGAGGAAGATTTAAGCCCAACCATACTTTTGTACTATGCTTCAGCTACCTTGTCCCTCTGTCCCTGTTCCTCCCTTCTATCATTGATGAGTTTCTCCCAGAAAATAGCTTTTGAAGAAGGGTTAGGACTGCCAACCATCATTGTTTCAACTTTACCATAATGCCTTTCCCTGGTACTTCTACCACCCCCTCCTGCTTTTCATCTCTATTTTAGGTGTTTTCTACATCTCATTTGAATTTGATCTTTTTGAGGTCAGGGAGTATCTTCTGTTTGTTTCTTTGTTTACATTTGTATCCTTAGGATTTAGCTGGAAATCTAATTGTATCAATTGCTTAAAAAAATGTTTATTGACTTATGGACAGGACATATAATCTTAGAGAACTGCCTAGGGTACTAAGAGTTTAAGTAATATGGTAGGGCAACAATCAGAAAGTGACAGAGACCCTGCTTGACCCTGGTCTTCCAACTTTGCAGCTGACTCTCCATCTATTATAGAGCACTCATTGCCTACGTGTACTCTCCATATACTTGATATTTTTTCATCTATGTGCATAATGTATCCACCTTCCCTAATAGAACTCAAATTCTTAGAGGGCAGGGACTGTTTTGGTTTTGGTCTTTGTTCCCCTACTACCTAGCATAGTACTTTGCAATCTAATTGATTTGACTCTGCAAAGAACTCAGGAAAATAAAATGAATAAACTCAGTTTTCTTTCTATATTTGGTCTCAGTATCTTGATTTCTTCTTGGTGATGTTAAATAAGACAACTACAATTATGTAGATTTCTCAGTGGTAAGTATTATTAAATGTCCTAATTCCTTGGGAGTAATGTCAACACTGAGGGGAAAAAAAGAACTTATTATATTGAATATTTCACAGTTATATCCTCTTAGGGAAGATGAATCTATATTATATGTGTATGTTTACCTATATGTACATACATATATGTATTTGTATATAATATTTTCATAGTCATATACTGTTTTTAAAAAAAGAATATCATATGTGTGTTTATGTTTATCTCCCTGTATATAAGTATGTGTATATGTGTGTGTATGTATAGGGGATGTACATATTAGATTCCTTTTCCAAAAGAAAGTATGACTATGAAAGTATTTGCTATAATAGGTTCTTTTAATCCCAGTGTTAATTTTACTCCCCAGAAGCAATTCAGATGGTTGAGAGGATACATTGACACTTAGAGAAAGGTAATTACATACACACATACTTCCTGGTGGTCACTCAACTGCTGCGATTTTTTTTTAATGAAAGCATACATGTCATGGTACAAAGAACCTTAAATTCTAGTGGAATAGAATATGTGCCTTTCTCCCTCCCATATCACTAGTTTCCCCATTACCCACTGCCAATAATGATAAAAATAGTATTCCATAGCACAATTTAATTAGTGACAGCTCCTTTTCTAGCATTTTGCCCTTCATCGTATACCACGTTGTACTTTTCAAACAATTTAAAGACATATTGAACTAGAATTGTTTCTGAAAAAAAGATTCCAAAGCAATTAAGTATAGCTTCATTAATGTTAGAAAATGCATTTTAGTAATTTAAAGAGAAATAGAATGGTTGAAATAAAAGAAAGAGGCAATATAAAAGCTAACATGCATTTTATAAAAGTGCTTATACACAAATGAAAACTAGACATTTTTGTTTTGTTGTCAGTTTTATGGAAATGAAGAAAGGTAGTTATAGCCCACTTAACATTTACATCCTTGTAAAAGGTAAAATACTCATCTTCTCCTTGTTTTTATCCTATTAACTTCTCAAAAATGCACATTTTGACTAATTTAAATAATTGATTTATTTGACTAATTTAAATGGTTGATAAAATCTCCCACATACATTGGTTGGAAGGAAGGTTGGACTATGTGTCTTAAAACCTGTTTTCTGAAGAACTGACTAGGTTGATGAAGAAGTAGTTTTGATTTTGTTATTAACATAGCTACCCTCTGCTTCCCTAGAGGTATATTCATGATACTAGACTTATATTCCTGATCATTCATCTACTATCACTCCTAAAGAACTATTGTTTTCTTTTATTTTTCCAAAATGATATACTTTGGCAGTTAGCCTTAAGTAGGATGGCTTCCTATGACTGCCTCAGGCCCTGAATTTTGGAAGACATTGATAGCTATTGTGTTTTTCAGCAGGTAGAAAAACTGAGTTTAGCTGTGGTTAACAAGAATTATTAGTAAGTACTCAATATATGTTGGTTAAATTGCACTGAATTTAAAGCACATACAATTTACACTTGTAGTTTTTAGAGACTTAGACCCAAAAGAAGAAAAAACCCCAAAACTGTTCTATAGAAACACCTTCCAGAAAGAAACATGATATGAAAATATTGCCACTGTTAGGTTATCTTACGTAAATATTGAGCAGATGATGGCATCTTTTCCCCTTCCCTTTTAACTCTTCTTAGAGCATCCAAGGAAAAGAACATCTACCCTAAGTTACAAATCCAAGTAGCAGTTAAAGGCGAGAGAGAAGAAAAGAAAGAACTGGTGGAAAAACTGGAGGGCTAATCAGCCATAAAATTTTGGACTAGGTTACAGAAGATCCTTGACATTGAGCCTGGTCAGAGATTCTGACATAAATCTTTGGGACCAATATTTGGTTATTCATTCAAGGGCTGATGATTTGTTTAAACACTACATTTTGAGACATCATCTTACTACTGCTAATGAAGTTCCCAGTCAGTACTCATCAAAGATAATGTTAAATATGCTGAGGAGACATAGGTCAGAACAAAAGGCTCAGTGGAGCCAGTCAGCAGATGTAATTTCTGGAACCTATTTATACTGTCACTAGGAATGACATTTATTTACCCAATATTTGTTGATGTATGGACTAGAGCCTTGGTTGTCAATTGACCTCTAAAATCCCAGGACCATTAAGACACAAACTTGGAAACAATGATATGAAGACAGAATGTTGTTATCATGAGCTCTTTGTCAATAACTCTTATATTGGAAATAAAGTCATAAATAAATTTAGTTTCAATGGAAAATAAAAGACTGCTGACCAATAGAAAACCACACTATATGAGATAATTTAGAGACTAGCATGTCTGGAAATTTATATATGTTTTGGGTATTTTTTGGCACAGACCCTTGAGATGTGATGATGAAATTATGGGGTGTTAATAAATATGTGATAAATTTCCTTTCCTGATACTTCATTAAAAAACTTTGAAGAATTGTTACTCTAAAAATAGGTTGTCTTTTTTTTAATTTAAAAAATATCTTTATTCTGAAATTGAACACCAATAAAGAACATTCCTGTCTATAGAAAGAATGCAAAAAGAGCCTATGAAAAGAATGCATATGAAACTGTGAATCTCTATCATATACTACATACTTTTTAAAGAAAGTATACATACATATGTTACTTTCAAAACTCTTCCATTTGTCTGTTTCTTTATGGTCTTTAATGTACATTTAAAATGTTTCAATGGCCCTCTTTTTATTTCTGGTATAATTATTACATATCCTATTCTTCCCCAGACCTCGTCCCCTCCCAAGGGAGAGAAGGGCTAAAAAGAAAAAAAAAACAATTTGCATCAAATAAACATGGTCAAGCAAAATGAAGTCAGGCAGTGGCCACATCCAAAAATATTACACTTTTCCCACCTTGAGTCCATTATCTCTCCATCAGGAAGAGGATAACTTGCTTCATTTTAGATCATCAGGAGACATGGTCAGTCTTTACCTTGATCTAGACTCTTAAGCCTTTTAAAGACTTTTTTTTTTCCTTTGCAAAATTTTTGTCTTGTATCAGTAGTTTTCCTAGTTCTGCTAATTTTATTCTGAATTATTAAATACTAACAGAATTCTCTGCATTTGGCGCTTGTCCATTATTCATTATCTTCATATAGTTTATTTAACTCTTTCCCAACTGATGGATAATGCTTAAGATTTCAGTTCTCTTTTCTTTCCTTATTTTTAATCTCTCTCCCTACTTCAGGATCAGGATATTTGTTCTGCTTTCCCCCCAGAATTATACTCCTTAGAAACCTTCCCCCACACCCACTTGTTTACCTGTTGTGTTTCATGTGTTTTTCTGTGAAACTATTCGTGTCTGATTGTTCTGAGCCTCCTTTATTCATTCCATCTGACGCGTGTTTTCCATACTCCTTCCTCCATCTTTGTACACTCTTCTCACATATTCTATTAGCAGCTGATATGAGTCAGAATGACTCCCTGTTTATTCAGGTTCAAAATTTTGACCAAACAAGTCATTCCTATGTCATTTAAGAGTTAACAAAAGAAGGAGAAATGCTTCACTAGGTTATTCTAGCACTTAACTAAAACGGGCCCAGCCCATGTGGTGGAGCAAGGCAAGAGCTGGTGACTCACAAGGTTCTGGGCCCTCTTCTACCTCTGAAGACATCATGTGAGTGTACCTTTTTATATGCCTACATGGCCAGTAAATGACTTCAGTCTGCCAGAGACTAATAATAAGATTGTGAAAGAATATGTAGCTCGTCATCTTTTAGGGGAAAAAAAGAACTGGCCTAGATTACCTTGTTGGGGGGGAGGGGGCAACCTTGTTAAAAATTGGTCCTGTATTATGAGAAATAGCAAGTTTGATGACTTTATGAGAAATTAAGATACTATTAAACAGATCCAAACAAATGAAAAAATAGAAGGAAATGTGAAATATCTTATTGGAAAAACCACTGACCTGGAAAATAGATACAGGAGAGATCATTTAAAAATTATTGGACTACTTGGAAGCCATCATAAAAAAAAAGAACCTAGAGGGGCAGCTACGTAGCTCAGTAAATAGAGCACTGACCTGGAGTCAGGAGGACCTGAGTTCAGTTACGGCCTCAGACACTTAACATAAAAACTAGCCATGTGGCCTTGGGCAAGTCACTTAGCCCCAATTGCCCTAAAAAAAAAAAGTAGTACTCCTGACCTCACCAGTAGGTGAGGAAAGGCTGACTGTGAAGAAAGAACATTGTAAGCTAGAAAATGCACAATAAAGTGAAGCATTATTATCTAAAAAAAAAAAGAACCTAGAAATCATATTTCAAGAAATTCTCAAGGAAAATTGCCCTGATATTTTTAGGACCAGAGAACAAAATAGAAATTGAAAGAATTCACTGATCACCTCTTGAAAAAGATCCCAAAAATAAAACTCCTAGGAATATGGTAGCTAGGTTCTGGAGTTCCCAGGTCAAGGAGAAAATATTACAAACAGCCAAGAAGAAACAATTTCAATATTGTGGAAACACAATGAGTATAATACAAGAAAAGGAGCTAGGATTAAAACCAAGAATCACGTTCCCAGCAAAACTGAGTATAATGTTTCAGGGGAAAATATGGTCATTCAATGAAATAGAGGACTTTCAAGCATTCTTGATGAAAAAAAACCAGAGTTGAAGAGAAAATTTGACATTCAAAAAGAAGAAGCAAGAGAAGTATAAGGTGAACAGGAAAAAAGAAATCATAAGGAACTTATCAAAGTCAAACTTTTTTATTTACATGCCTACATGGAAAAATGATAATTGTAACTTATGAAACTTTTCTCTGTATGAGGATAGTTGAAGGGAATATAAATGTGTGTGTATATATACATGTATATATACATACATACATACATTCTATGTAGGAGGGTATATGTGTGTATGAATACATATGTGATTATGTGTATATATGTGAGCATATATACATAGACAGAGGGCACAGGATCAATTGAATAGGAAGGGATTATACCTAAAAAATAAAATTAAGAGGTGAGAGAGGAATATAATGAAAAGAAATAGGGAGAGACAGAATAGGGTAAATTATCTCATATAAAAGAGGCTAGGGAAAACTGTTACAATGGAGGGGAAGAACAGGAAGGCAAAAGGGAATGGGTTAACCTGACTCTCATTGAATTTGGCTTAAGGAGGGAATAACATACACACTAGATTGGGTAGCACCCTACGGGAAAGTAGGGGGAAAGGGGAAAAGACGGGGAATGATAGATGGGAGGACAGATAGGGGAGGGTGTAGTTAGAAGCACACACTTTTTTTTATAAGCAGGGTTAAGTAACTTACTCAAGGTTACATGGTCAGTTTTGCATGTGTGTGTGTGTGTGTGTGTGTGTGTGTGTGTGTGTGTGTGTGTGTGAAGTATCTGAGGCCGGAGCCGATTCCAGGTCTCCCAACTCTGGGGCTGGCACTCTTGCTCACTGCACCACCTGGCTGCCCCAAGAAGCACACACTTTTGAAAAGGGACAGGGTCAAAATAGAAAATAGAACAAGTTGGGGGGAGGTAAGATAGGATGGAGGGAAATATAGTCAGTCTTTCACAATATATCCACTATGGAAATGTTTTGTGTAACTACACATGTACAACCTATATTGAATTGCTTATCTTCCCAGTAAGGGTGGGTGATGAGGGAAGAAGGGAAAGAATCTGGAATTCAAAGTTTTAAAATCAAATGTTTAAAAATTTTTTTTATTTTTTTACATGCAACTGGGAAATAAGATGTATAGGCACTGGGCTATGGAGATGCATCTTGCCCTATGGGAAAGTTGGAGGGTGAATTGGGGAGGATGTAGGAGAGAGCCGATTAGGGGAATGGGTATTCAGTGGGATTGCTGTTTTGGGGTGGTGGGTAGGGGAAAGATGGGGAGAAAATTTTTAACTCAAAATCTTGTGGAAATGAATGATGTAAACTAAAAATAAATGAAAAAATAAATCAGACAGGTTACATTTAAAAAATATATTCAATCTTTTGATTGTGTTCTAGTGTTCCTTTCTGTTTTATGAAATCATTAACTTAGGTCCACTCTAGCTTTCAAGGAGTCCATTACTTGGGTAAGGTTTATCACTAATATTCTAATTCTTTTCCTCAATGCTTTTATTTCATTTTTTACTTTTCATATGGAAAATCCATTTTCACTTTGAATTCCCTTTGCAATTGTTATAAATCTTTTATGGTATCTCTACACATTCAATAATTTTATAATTGTTTGATCTTTTCTTTTATTTGCATATCTCTCTTAGTTCAGTTTCTGAATTGAGACTTTGAGTCATTGTAGTGTATTGTTCCCACTTGGCTTGTGGATGATGTGGTTAGCCCAACTTACTCTTGTCATGATAACACCTGGCTTCTTGCACTGACTTCAAACACCCAAAGTTATGTCCCCCTAGCTCTTTAAGGTTTAGAGTGCTGAATTATTAGGGCCTTTAATAACATCTCAGTACAGGGTGATAGAGACCTCAGAGCCCTTGAATGTCTTCATCAGAGCCATGCTCACAAACCAAGTCAAATTAATATCATTTATTGAGCACCTCATCAGATTCTATGTTAACTGTTACAAATACAAAGAGCACAAAAAAGCAATCCCTACTCTCAAAGAACTCACAGTGTGATGAGGGAGACAACATGAAAGCTATTGTTTATAACCAAAATATACCCAGGATATGTTTGGGATAATCAACAAAGGGAAGGCACTATTATTAATAAGAATTGTGAAAGATTTTATTTTTGTAGAAGGTGACAATTTTATATGGGATTTGAAATAATTCATATAATCCAGGAGACAGAGGTGAAGAATGAGTCTTCCTGATTTCAGGCCTGATCCTTTATGAGAGAAAAAAAATGTATCAAGTTGGTAGATGGAGTGTACCATGAGGTAAAACAATGGGTGTGTATCATTGGATCACATTGGTAAGGGGTAGATTAGGGTGTAAGAAGACTGAAAAGATAAAGAAGAACAGGTTGTGAAGACTTTTTAAAGACAATAGTAGATTTTACATTTCATTCTGGAGGTGTTGGGGTACCACTGTAGTTTATTGATTGAGGGTATATGTGATATTAGAATTATAATTTAGGAATACTGATTTGAATAGATAATGGACTGAATTATGGAGACATTTGAGTCAGGAAGATCATTTGAAATGCTCTTGTAATAGTCTAAGTTTGAGATGATTAGGAATTGTACCAGGATTATACACAGTGACATAGGAGAGGAGGGGGTATATGTGAGAGATGTTATGAACAGAGATCTACAAGATATGGCAAAGATTTGATATAGGATGTGAGAAAGACTGAAGAGTCAAGGAAGATATGTAGACGGAACTTGGGTGACTGGCAGCATAGTGGTGCCCTCAACAGTAAAATGAAAGTTGATATCCACTGCAATGAATAGCAAGGCAGTTTGAAATATAATCGGGCATCTCTGAAATTAGAATGAACATAATATGGTAGAGCAATCACGATTCTAAGTATAATCTTTGAGTAATATTTTTCATTTATAAAGAACTTCTACCCTGTTCAGGCTTTCAAAGACTAAAGTAGGAAATATGAATTCATCTCTCAATGAATACCTATGGAAATACATATAGATCTATCTAATGGAAAATGAACATGCAAATCAGGAAGTTTGATGAGAAAAGCAGCATGGCAGAGTGAAAAGAAGGTTGGATATGAGGAAGAGAGCCTGGTTTTAAATTCCAGCTTGTTTAAATTGGTGTGACCTTGAGTAAATTTCTTAAGACTCATCAGTCTGTTTCTGTAATTAAAATAATCTAGTTGAATCCAGCCTCAGACACTTAACTCTTACTAGCCATGTGACCTTGGGCAAGTCACTTAATCCCAATTATCCTGCCCTCCCACCTCCAAAAAAATAGCAAAAAAAAAAAATTTAAAACAAATAAAATAGTCTACTTAACACCTAAGTTCCTTCTCCTAGGTCTACAATCCCTTAGCATTATTGTTGTATAATTACCTATATAAAACATCTAATATAACCTTTGTTCCCAAGTGTTTTAAGCAAAGAGATATGACTTTATTCACTTGGTATTAAAATGACAATCTTCTAGTAAAACAAAATAAAACTCAGATACTCAGAAGACCTATAAAAATTAATAGTCGATGCTATAAGCAAGTTTTTGTATTCTAAAACTTTAGTTACCCATATTCCTGTTACCTATTTGGTAATCATAGGGTCACCAAAATTTGAATTAATTTCAAAAATGGAAGAATATCATCATTTGAGATGAAAAACACTTATACTGACATCTTCATTGCTTTCAGTGATTTTTTTTCTTCTCAAGAATCAAATAGATAGAAAGCTAAGGGCTCCTGTAAGAAGTTTAAACTCCATTTGTCAATGAGTATTACCTTACATGTGTTTAAATTGCATTACAAGAACTATTCAGCTACCTCATTTCCCAGTAAGTGCATTTAAATCCATATGGAGTACTCACAGGCCTCTATAGTTCATAGTAATTTATCTCAGCAATTGGTATCTCAAACACCAGAACTAGTAATTACACTTTTTGTCATTGCACTGGGTAGCAGGATTTCCCAGTGCTAATGGATTCCAGCAATTTTGGGGGCAATTTGTACCTGAATATATTTATGGAATATTGCAAATGTAAGTTTTATTATAATGAATATTGTTTATTTTATTATAGAAATTTTTGAGTCAGCATTTTCAGGCAAGATTTTTTTTTTTAATGTAGACTTTTACAGTATGCACAATTCTGTTATAATTGGTAGTAACTTTTGCTTCCATGGAAAATTATATTTCTGATATGATTTTATATGAACCAGCAGAAAATAGGCAAACCAATTAATCTTGATCACGTCAATCATAAAATACCTTCCTAGCCTATTAGAATTCTAAGGTGCCTCAGAGATCACCTAATTCATTCCGCAACTCAACTCTAGCCTTTCTGGGCTTCTCTCCTTCCCCTAGGTGAGCACCTCCTCCTCATCCCCATCCATGCCTCAGCTTCTATATATCTGTTGTCTTGACTTTTTAGAATCATTGTAATGTAAGCTCCATAAGGGCAGGGACTTTGTTTTTGGTTATATATGAATCCCCAGCACTCAGGATAGTCTTCAGAGCACAGGATATGTTCAATAAAGGCTTATTGACTTGATATTCACTTGATTTACAAATGAGTTTAACTGAGACCCAGAGGTTGTGACTTTCTCAAGACCATATAGCCATGTAGTAATAGAGTAGGCACCCCAACATAGGTCCCCTGATTTCTAGTCAGTACTCTTGTTTCTGCAATGCCATGTACAAACATGAATGAAAAACTCAGTGATTTATTAATTGTTTATTTCCTCCCCAGGAATGCTTGATGACATTTTGTCTAAAAAAGATGAATGAGAGTAGATCTTAAAAAGACAGTACAGTGACTTGAGGGGAATAATGTCCAGTAAGAAAGGAAGAAAATAAGGATTTATAAAGCACTTACTGTTTACTAGGCACTGTGCCAAATACTGGGGATGCAGATTCAAAACAAAAGAAACCTCAAAGAGCCTATATTCTAGTTGAAGGAGGCAGCACATGAAAGGAGCTAAAAAGCAGTGAGAGGGAAGAAGACAAATGAAGTTACTTGGAAGGCATATTTTTTAAATGAATAGAACACCATCTTGGACCTTTTCATAAAATGGTGACTCCAGGAAAAATTCCACCACTGGAACAAAAGGCCAGCTCTTGCAGAAAAATAATCCTGATTTTAAAAAAGCACATGTTTACATATATACTTTAAATCTTTACATATATACCTAAAATGATACTTGGGAAAAACAATCATTTAGTATCCAGACTGCCTTGCAAGAGTGTAAACAACCTAAATGTGGCTCAGTTATTTTGTACAGTACTTGTTTGACCTTGGACTGGTTATTTAACCTCAAAATCTCAGTTTATTTATCTGTAGATATGTTTGATCCCTGGAGAAATTTTTGGTCTTTACATTAACCATGTTGCTTTTATTCAATTGTTTCAGTCACATCCAGTTCTTCATGACCCCATTTGAGGTTTCCTTGGTAAAGACACTGCAGTAGTTTGCCATTTCCTTCCCTATCTCATTTGACACTTGAAGAAACTGAGGCAAAAAAGATTAAGTGACTTGCCTAAGCTCATGTAGCTAGTAAGTGTCTGAGGTCAGATTTGAACTCAGGAACACAAGGCTTCCTGATTCTAGGCCTGGTGATCTATCCACTGCACTGCCTAACTATCCTTACATTAATCATACTTCTTAAAAATTTTTTTCTTTACGGTGTTGTCCTTACATAAATTATTCTGATATTTTTGCTCATTTCACTCTGCATCAATTTATATTACTCAGAATCCTCTGTAATACTCTAGTGAGAAACTCACTTGGGGATTGCCAAGGGGGGGTGTTCAGGCAAGGTCAAGGAATTAGCCCAGATGAGCTTCGGCTATTCACTGCTTCCCTGGGGGCCCTTAGTGATGAGGTACAGGCTCTGGGAACCCCCTTGCACTCTGATTGAATCTTCCCATTGGATGAGGTATTTGCATGAGGCCATAAGCCTTTCATTGTGGCTCTGCCCAAATGTCTGTTACTAGCTTGGCCCTCCATTATCCAGCTATCCCCCACCCTAGATCCTCAACTGTTACACCCTTGAACTGGCCTAGCCTACCATTGTCTGTCCTTTCCAGGTGGCCTCCTGCAACTTCACTCATTTACTGGAGTCTGACCTCATTAACTCTTCCTGAAGACCCTCCACAAACTCCTCCTCTAGACCACCTCTAGATTCCTCCCACAACATTTCTGTATATAAGACTCCATCTTGCCTGTTATGTGTGTGAGAGCACCATAGAATTTTCTAGCAGAGACTTGCTCTGTGTCCAATACAACCCCGCTTGTCCAACAGAAGCCTTACAGATGCCAAAATTCCTTAAGATGTTCACCCAATATGGTGAACTTTTAATAAACTTGACTTTTCTTTGGCTGACAGAAGACTTGAGTCGAATTCATTGGGCAGGACCCAGCATGTTGGTATTTTGGAGTCTCAAGTACCCGTAAACCCTATGGTCAGCATTTTCTGATGACCTTCTTCATTAGGAAGATTCATGTGATATGCCCCTTAAAAGGGCAACTCAGCAACTTGCTTCTCACTGAAAGAACTTCAGAAATGAAGTGTGAGGAGGCAAGCATTTATTATGTTTGCTTCCAGGAAGGAACCAGCTGTGTTGCTCACTAGGAACACACCCACACTGAAGTAAGAGTGAGGTTATACAGTTCTGTCCTTCCTGGTAGAGTTAGGGTTAGTTGAAATTCCTTAAACTCCTCACTTTATTTCCCTATATTCCATCTTTATGCAGATTATATAGACTTTATAGTGAGAATATTTGTGAACTGGGTGTGACCCCTAGGGTCTGAGCTCTTTGTCACCACATGTTTCTAGTTCCTCCTGGGGCTAGGATGGCCACTGTCTTAGTAAAATAGGAGAAGTGAGCTTCCCCGAAGCTACTGATTATCTCCCAATAACTTTTGTGGGAGCAAAACCAAATGCCATAATATCCCTTCTTATACTCTTTGTAATTCTTTTTTTTTTGTTTGCTTTTTTTTTTTGGAGGGCAGTTGGAGTTAACTAACTTGCCCAAGGTTACACAGCTAGTTATTTTGTGTGGGTGTTAAGTTGCTGAGGTCAGAACCGGGGTCCTCCTGACTCCCATTGCTTTACTCACTTCGTCACCTAGCCACCCCTTTTTTTGTTATTTCTTATAATACAGCAATATTTCACCATGTTCATATACTTCAATTTGCTTAATCATTCCCTAATTGATGGGTAACACCTAATATTAAAATCCTTCTCTGTTTTCAAACTTTTCTTCACACGATTCAGGAACACTGTATTTGTTTTACTTGCAACTTTTTCCCCCATGGTATTCTCTCCTTCTTAACTTCACTTCTTGCCCATTGTGGGCATTTGGGGTACTAGGAACCCCTAAATGCAAGGGTACAGAGTTGGACTGCCTTCAAAGAGTTTAACCATGCAAGCCTTCTTTCAGTTGGAGTAGTGAGGTTTTATTTATTACACACCATTTGGACAGCCAAAATTTTAAAGAATCTGTACAATATAATAGGGGTAAGATTGGTACTTTTACACAGAAAAACTGAGAAAATCTGAATGGGATCAAGGTGTGACAAGTAGCCTGGGATGGTCCAGAGGCAACAGAGGAAGAAACCCCTCCTCAGTTGAGATTAAGGAATAGTAAATAGCCTGGGGTGGGCCAGGGGCAGACTATGAAAGGCTAGGCTGGTTCAGAGGGCCACAAAGAAAGGACAGTTGAAAGTATTATAATGGCATGAGCTGAATGACTCAGGGAAATGCCTGAACTGAATTGTGTGAGAAAGTTCCAAGATTGAGGGTCTTCCCTTTTTTAGGGTTCAGGTCTCATGACCCTTCATCATTGTATCTACTTCTTTGCATGTTGAATTGGTGTATTTATGTAATGAAACAGTTCATGTTTGTGTTTTTAAACCTTCTTTATTTCAGATTAGTGGGATTTCTCTAATTCAAATTGTTTTCCATGAGATGAGGTATGGGCTCTGGGAGCCCCCTTGAGCTCTCCTTGAATCTTTGAGGTACAGGTTCTGGGAAACCCCCTTGAACTTTGATGAAATCATCCCATTTGATAAGTCATTTACATGAAGCCATTAACCTTACCTTGTGGCTGGGACCAGACCTTTTTTTACTAGCCTAGCCCTCCATTGTCCATCTACTTCCCAACCTTGAGCCTATTAAAATATCAATCCACCCTTGAATTGCCTAGCCCACCATTGTCTGTAGTCTCCAGGTAGCCTCCAGCAACTTCCCACCCTTAATCACTCATTGACCTCATCTGACTTCTCCTGAAGACCCTCCCCAAACTCCTCCTCTAGACCAACCCTAGATTCCTCCTACAACCTTCTGTATATAAGATCCCATCTTCCTGCCATGTGGTGTAAGAGTACCATAGAATGACAGCACAGACTTACTCTGTGTCCAATACAAGTGAACTTTTAATAAGTTTTTCTTTGGCTGAGAAGACTTGAGTTGAAATCATTCAGCAGGACCTGGTGTGTTGGCATTTTGGGGTCTCCAGAGCACATTTAACCTCTTCATTTTTATGGTTCCCTGATACTAGAAACACTGCTAATCCCAAGCTCTTCTCCAGTCATGACTGGAAGATACCTAAGCCTCTCTCTTTCCCTAGTACCTTGGAAGTGTGTGTGTGTGTGTGTGTGTGTGTGTGTGATTTTTGGGGGGCCCTCACCTCTCAGGTCCCATTAGGTCAGACAGCAAGGAAGCTGTTTCATGGTCACCCTGACCTCAGATTCTAGGTCCTGTTTGGTTATTTTGGAGAACATGGACATGTGCACAGCTTCTGAAGAATGAAGGACAAGGACAGATGCCCCATCTGGAAGTGTAAGCCAGATTCTTTCAATTCTCTCAGTGATAGGGAACTGGGAAAACTTCAGGTACTTTTTTGTGGGTATTTTTTTGTTTGTTTTTCAAGGCTTACTCTCAAACCTTCCTTCATGGAGGAAGAGACTTCCAGGCCCTATGCCTGTATCTCCTCAAATTTTGCCTTCAGGTTGTCTTTTACAACATTGGAAAAAATTGAGTTTGTCTGGAGTCTTTAAAAAGGAATAGTTGGGATTTTTGTGCAACACTGTTTGGCCTTGGCATCGCCTTGAATACCATGAAACATGGCATGTTTTATTTAATAGATAATACTCTCTTGCCGTTAATACTCTCTTGCCGTTAGAATCACACTGTCACAGAGAAGCAGCTCCCCCACCTTTTTCCCCTTGGTTTCTCTTCCCTTTTCCTCTAGCCCAACACTCCTCATTTCCTGCCTCCTACACCATCCATATCTCTTACCCTGCATCTCCCAGCATGGCTCCTCCCCCCTCAGGGACCGCTGCTCAGGTCCGAGCCACTGTTCTTGCTGAGGTGCCTCCCTCTGTGGTCCTTCCTCTCTAGGCAACACCCACTCAGGCCTTAGGCCCTACCCCCGAGGCAATCATAGAAGTATCTCCTCTTCTGACCCTTTCCTTTCCTCAGGTACTGGCTGACCTTCCCCCTTGCCAGCCAGACCCCCCAGTCTTGCAGTCTGATCCAGTTCAGCCAGCACCCCCCAGGCACTGTCTCACAGGAAGTGGGACTTCCAGTCTCCCTTCCCAAGCCCCTGTCCCCATACCACCTTCAAGGCTTTTTCCCTTAAGGGAAGTACCTCTCTTGTCCAGTGGGACAACTAAAGTGCATGTCCTATTCTCCATCTTGGATCTCAATCAAATTAAAGAAAAGTTGGGTAAGTTCTCTGAAAACCCAACAAAGTTTTCTGAAGGCTTCAGAACTTATTCCTGAAATTTGAGCTTTCTTGGGATGATTTGCATATCCTCTTCTCAATATGTTGTTCCACTAAGGAGAAAAGGAGAATCTGGCAACAAGCTCAAAAATTTGTGGATCATTTGGCTAGCAATGACCCCAGAAAATACCCCCCAGGAACAGTTGCTGTTCCACTAGTGACCCAGGATGGGATTATCAAATCCGTGAGGATAGGGAGAAGAGACCATATGGTACTTTTCCTGTTAGAAGGCCTAAGAACTGCATTTCAAAAGCAAGTAAATTAGCAGAAAGTTAGAGAAATTTGAGGGGGGAATGATGAGGTATGGGCTCTAGGAGCCCTCTTGAGCTCTCCTTGAGGTATAGGCTCTGGAAACCTCCCTTGAACTCTGATTAAATTGTCTCATTTGATGAGGCTTTTGCCTAAGGCAATAAGCCTTACATTGTGGCTGGTCCCAGACCTCTGGCCTAGTTACTAACTACTAACTCTAGCCTAGTTACTAGCCTAGCCCTCCATTGTTCATCTACTTCACACCCAAAGTGGTCTAGCCCACCATTTTGTGGTCTCCCAGTGGCTTCCAGTGACTTCTGACCCTTAATTACCCATGGACCTCATTAATTTCTCCTAAAAACCCTCCCCAAACTCCTCCCCTAGACCATCCCTAGATTCCTCCCACAGCCTTCTGTATATAAGACCCCATCCTGTCTTCATGTTTGTGAGAGTACCATAGAATGCCATAGAATAGTGAGAATGCCATAGAATGCCATATGGGTGAGCTCCATAGAAGAGTGAGAGTGCCATAGAATAATGAGAGTGCCATAGAATGACCTAACACAGACTTATTCTGTGTCTAATACATGTGAACTTTTAATAAACTTTTCTTTGGCTGAGAGAAGACTTGAGTCGAATTCATTCAGTAGGACCTGGCATGTTGGTATTTTGGGGTCTCCAGAGCAACCCTAATCCTCTTCATTTTATGGTTAAATTATCAGAAAGTTAGTTAGACAAATCAAGAAAACCCCACCCTTTTCCTAGATAAACTTATAGAAGCTATTAAAAGGTATACAAATTTAGATGCTGACTCTATAGAAGGGGCAGCAATCCTTAACATGTATTTTATTAGTCAGTCTGCCCCAGATAGTAGGAGGAAACTGCAGAAATTGGCATTGGGACCCCAAACACCTCATGCCCAATTACTCGAGAAGGCCTTTGGAGTCTTTAATAATGGAGACCTGGTTGCAGCAGAGGAGAAAGAATGCAGGGAACAAACCAGAGACAGAGAACATTCTCGATTCTTGTCTGCTGCCATGGCCAGGAAAAGCCCCCCCAGGGGATCCCCTTGGAAGAAGCCCAGTCACTTGGGCAGGGGGAATACCTGTTTTTGATGCCACAAGGAGGGTCATTGGTCCAAGGAGTGCCCCTCCAGGGTACCCCCAGAGGGAGCCCCAGGAACCAACACCCCTAGAACTGTGTCCATCTGACCAGGAGGGACATTAGAGGAAGGATGGTCCCAAGGTAAAAGTGGTAGAGCCACCTCCCAGTACCCTGTCTTCCAGTCTTCTCAAGACTTAGAATGACGGGGAAGCCTGGGGCTTGGCCCTGTTCTCACCTTCTCATTTCCATTGCTGAGCCCTGGGCAAGCATCGATGTCCAATGTAAGGTTACCCACTTTCTGATCGATATCGGAGCTATGTTCTCTATTTTAATTAATTACTTTGGCCCTACTTGACCCTCAGCCTGTCAGATCATGGGCATAGAAAGGAAAACTAAAGAGTATCAAGAGACATACCCCTATTTGAGGACCTGTTGTTTGAACACTCCTTCCTTATTATCTTCTCTTGCCCTTCCACCTTGTTGGGAAGGGACCTGATGGTGAAATTGGGGAGTCAATTTTCTCTAGTTAAACCTCCCATGTCTCTTTGCACTCTGTTCACCAGACCCCCCTCCCCTCATGTTCTCCCAGAAGTGTGGGAGGCAGTTGATCCACTTTCCTGAGATCAGGGAATTCCTGGGAGAGCTACTCATGCCACCCCAGTTACTGTTCACCTCCAAGATCCTAATGTGGTCTGCCATCACTGTCCATATCCAATCAAGCCTGAGGCCTGGGAAGGACTACAACCATTAATTGAAAAATTCCTAAAATATAAACTCCTTGTCCCTTGCCAATCTCCATGTAACACCCCAATTCTTCCTGTGAAAAAGCCTAATGGAGAATACTGCATGGTTCAAGATCTCAGGGCTGTTAACAAAGCTGTCATCCCTATACACCCCACCATTCCCAATCCATATGCAATATTTACTCAGATCCCTGGGGGCACCCAATGGTTTTCCTCCCTAGATCTCAAAGATGCCTTTTTCTGTATACATCTGTACACAGACTCACAATTTATTTTTGGATTTGAATGGATACTTCCTGGGGAAACAAATACATGTTAGCTAACATGGACAGTCTTGCCCCAAGGGTTTCAGGATAGCCCACATTTATTTGGCCAAGCTTTGGGAAGGGATTTAAGGGATCTGAAATTAACTGATAGCAGCTTAATCCAGTATGTGATGATATCCTTATTTGTAGCCCCACCCAGGAGGCATCTTTGGTTGCTGCTGCAGAAGCCCTTAATTTC
The DNA here is from genome assembly GCF_028583685.1 of Petaurus breviceps papuanus. Lineage (NCBI taxonomy): Eukaryota > Metazoa > Chordata > Mammalia > Diprotodontia > Petauridae > Petaurus > Petaurus breviceps. Next base: position 5,025,576 of record NW_027185698.1, read on the forward strand.
ATGGGTAATAGAGGTTATAGTATCTCTCTGGATGAAGTCCAGATAGCATGCCAGTCTGTAAAGTATCTGGGCCATGAACTAACTTCTACCTCTCACTCCTTAACCTCTGAGAGGAAAAGGACAATTTTGTGTATTCCAGCCACTAAAAAACAACTTTGAACTTTTCTATGTATGGCTGGGTTTTGTAGGATCTGGATCCCAAATTTTGGACTTATTGCTAAGCTCCTCTGTGCTTCCACTCAAGGTTCTGACTCACTTCCTCTAGAGTGGGGTCCTGATCAGACTAAAGCTCTTGAGACTCTGAAAGCTAAATTGACCACCACGCCAGCATTAGCCCTACCTGATCTAGGAAAGCCTTTCACTCTGTATGTAGATGAAAGGAGAGGACAGGCTCTGAGAGTCCTAAAGCAGTCCTTAGGACTTGACCCCAGGCCAGTTGCCTATTTTTCAAAACCATTAGACTCTGTGGTTACAGGATGGCCTGCATGCCTCCAGGCAGTAGCCATTGTAATTGAGGAAACCTCTAAATTTATACTTGATCAGCTTCTGGAAGTTCTGACTCCCCACCAAGTTCAGAGCATCCTGGAAGCAAAGGGCCACCAGTGGCTGGCTAGTGGCAGGCTCACCAAATATCAAGCCTTGCTCTTAGATACCCCTGACCTAACCCTTTGGGTGTGCCACACACTTAACCTGGCAACCCTCCTTCCAGACAGTGCCCACTCAGATGTCCTGGTTCATGACCGTGAGGAAACCTTGGACTGTGTTTATGCCAGTTGAGCTTATTTGAAAGATTCTCTCTTGAACCCCAAAGCAGTCCACTACATAGATGGTTCAAGCTTTATTGAATAAGGGGTCAGGAAAAGTGGATATTCCATGGTAAGCCTTTACCAAACTATAGAGGACAAACCCCTGCCCCCTGGGACCTCTGCCCAGAAGGCAGAATTGATAGCACTCACCAGAGCCCTAGAGCTAGGGGAAAATAAATGAGTAAACATTTTCACTGACTCAAAATATGCTTTCCATGTTCTACATGCCCATGGAGCAGTTTGGAAAGAAAGGGGATATCTGGCAGCAAAAATTCCCCTATTAAACACTCACAGGAGATTTCATATCTCCTCCAAGCTGTTCAAAAGCCCTCTGAGGTAACTGTTATCCTTTGCAAAGGACACCAGAAAGGGGAAACTGGGCAGGCTGTGGGAAATCGCCTGGCAGACACCACAGCAAAGAATGCTGCCCACCAGTTGACTATACTGGCTCCCATAGCTCCTTGATTCCTTTACACCTTCTTATAGCCCTTGGGAACAAGCCCTTAAGGAAAGGGGATCTTCTCTTTCCTCCTCTGGGGGGTTTCCAACACCCTCAGGACGACTTCTTATCCCAGACGAAAGTCAGTGGAAGGTTCTTTTTGGCATACACCAGGCCACACACCTAGGGAAGAATGCCCTCCAGTCTCTGATAAAGCCCATTTTTACTGGCAGTAAGGTATGAGAAACCATGCAAGACAAGTATGTTGGGCCTCCCCAACCTGTGCTCAGATGAATCCTAAAGGGGCAATCAAACCTCCTCCTCTTTTACAACCTGTTCAGAGGAGAGGTACCTACCCAGGTGAAGACTGACAGATAGATTTTACTCATGCCCCTGTGTAGGGGTTTCAAATTTCTTTTGATTTTTGTTAACACCTTTACTAATTGGGTAGAAGCTTCCCCTTGCAGAACTGAAAAGGCTCAGGAGGTATCAAAGTTCCTATTAAAGGAAATCATATCTCGTTTTGGATTGCCTGGCTCCTTACAAACTGACAGTGGCCGAGATTTTTTTTTTTCACAGATAAGCCAGGCAGTGGCCACGCCAGTTAAAATTGAAGAGGTTACTCATAAAGAGGGTTAGGGTTGCTCTGGAGACCCCAAAATACCAACACGCTGGGTCCTGCCAAATGAATTTAACTAAAGTCTTCTCCCAGCCAAAGAAAAGTAAAGTTTATTAAAAATTTTCTTGTATTAGACACAGGGTAAGCCTGTGCTAGGTCATTCTATGGCGCTCTCACTATTATATGGCGCTCTCACCATTCTATGTTGCTCTCACCGTTCTATGTTGCTCTCACCGTTCTATGTTGCTCTCACCGTTCTATGTTGCTCTCACCATTCTATGGTGCGCTCACTATTCTATAGTGTTCTACCTATACTCTTGTGCTCTCACAAACATGAAAACAGGATGGGGTCCTATATACAGAATGTTGTGGCAGGAATCCAGGGGTGGTCCAGGGAAGGAGCCTGGAGAAGGTTCTTCAGGAGGAGTTAATGAGGTCAATGAGTGATTAAGGGTGGGAAGTCACTGGAGGCCACCTGGAGACCATAAACAATGATGGGCTAGGCCACTTCAAGGGTGGATGGACACTTTGATAGGCTCCAGGGTGGGAAGTCTAGTAACAGAGGTTTGGAAGTCTAGTAACAGTCCTGGGCTCAGCCACAATACAAGGCCCATTGCCTCATGCAAATGCCTCATCAAATGAGACAATCCAATCAGAGTCCAAGGTTGGATCCCAGAGCCTGTATTTCAAGGACTCAAGGAGAGCTCCAGGGGGCTCCCAGAGCCCATACCTCATCAAAAATCACTTAGCACCTCCACTCAGGTGGAATCCAAAACCCTATGGTAAAATAGAGAAAATGAATCATGCCCTTAAGTGGGTCCTTACTAAATCATGCATAGAAACCCAAGAAGATTGAGTTAAGAATCTCCCCATTGGGCTGTTCAAAGTGCAAATCACACCTCGGGAAAGTATCAAGCTTAGTCCCTTTGAACTCATGTATGGGAGGCCCTTTCTAACCTCTGACATCCTGGTGGACCCAGAACAGCATTTAATTACCTAATTTGCAACTCAGTTAGGAGCTGTCAGGAATCCTCTGACTGAATATGCCAATAGGTATCTCCCAAAATCTCTTGGCAATGAATAGGAGTGTCCTGCTGCATTACAACCTGGAGATTGGGTCTACTTAAAGTCATGGAAAATCCAAAAGGTAGAACAGTTAGATGTCAAATGGAAGGGACCCTACTGAGTCATACTCACTACTCCAACAGAAGTAAAACTGGAAGGTCTCCCCAGCTGGACTCATTATTCTAGGATTAAACCAGTACCACCTCTTGCTTACCCCCAGAGAATCCAGAATATAACTGTGAGCCATTGGAGGACCTCAAGCTACTGTTTAGAAACACCCCAGCCCCCTCCAGCAAAAAGGATAAAAAGAGGTGAAATTATACCTGCCCTTTTCCTTTTGGCTTTGCCATAGTCATCTTTAATTCCAACCAGGAAAATTAACTTTTGTACCAGGGAAATTGTCTTCTCTCTCTCTCTCTCTCTCTCTCTCTCTCTCTCT